>NC_056609.1:6387553-6660805 GCF_018340385.1 Cyprinus carpio
CCCGCATACTCACCGGACATGGCACCTAGGGGCATGATGGAGGCCAGTTGCGGGGACGTTTGCTGGCAACTGAGGAAACTAGAACCAGGGGCTGAATCAGGGGGTTGCGTGAGTGTGTGCCGCCGGGTTGGTTCAAGTAACGCTGTAATAAAGGTCCACTTTTTAAAAGGACCTGGCGTGCCACCATCCGAGGGTATTTCGAAACGGAACATAAGAATATACACACTGCGTGGGTGAGTGACCGCGCTTGTAAGTTTACTTAAGGTAGGGGATAGTAAACGAACAGCGACACAATAAGGGCGGAAAGTCCTGCAATAGTTTGTGTGAGCAATTGCTGGTAGAAAAGTTTAGACATACCAAAATCATCACTGCAGCAAAGTTCATTTTTTGCAGTTGCCAAGATGCAATGTACAGCACGTTCCACTCAGCAACAGAAAATGTTTGTCAGTAGGGCTGTGCGATAGGACAAACGGGTTCACACGTACTTCGTGTACTTGCAGGCGTATATAGTAGGTGTATGCGGTGCAGAAGCAGCAGCCGAAGCGTGTTTAGTGTAATGCGAAAGCCATTAAAATCAATGCGCGAGCGCGACTCCTCCGCTCCCACGCAGATGTCCTTTTGGTGTGTCACAAAACCAGGCACACGTGCTCAGATACATCTGCTCTCGTCCAGAGAGAGTGCGTGCAATTAAAACATGTCCTCCGCTCACTCACTCACACTCGCTCTATGCGCAGGCGCTAGGGATCATTCTTGTTCGGGCACCTTTCGATTCTAACCTTTTCTGTTCACCTAACTTGGACCACTGCGTGGGAACGGTCTGATCCAGTAACATGGGTTCGGAAAAAAAAATAAAATATGCATCACAGAAAGAGTGTGAACTGGAATTAGGCAACTGGCCCAGTTCTGTTCTGTTTCAAACGCTCCACGGTAGGTGCGTGAATTCTGAGTGGATCGGATAGATACTGCGGGGAGGTCGGGACCTTTGGTGTGTCCGCGGAAAATCGTGCTATAAAGCGATTTCAGAAATAGTTGTCAGTCCTGCTATTTGAGTCCTCTAACACAGTACGTGTGTTACTCTTTTCATGACTCACACCCGCATTCTCAGGAACACGCACTGTATAAACGTGGACCAATTGTAGTACAGCCTGCGAGAATGAGGAGCCTCATGTTGTGGTCGTAGTATGCTGGGGAAGTTACATCAACGGAGAACTCAGGTTGTTGCATTCTCTAAAGGTTTTAGATCCAGTAGTTATGGTTTTCACTGAACGCAGGTTTCCATCAGGTTTTGTGTTCTGTGCGTAGAATCAAATTCAGTGTCATGCCACTCGAATCCCGCCGCCAACCCCCAAACAGACCATGATTGAAATATACGGACTTGACCTGCTCCTCATTACACAATTCATACAGACAGTAGCGATTTTAGACGCTACGGTACAGTCAGCTGCTGTTTGAATGGGACAATTCGATATCTACCAAATAAGATCACTGCTGCCAAGTTGGCGAATTTGACAGTTGCCCCAAAAAAAATTTTATGTCAATGTTAAAGCCACATTCACACAGCAGCAGTCAAAAGGTGTCGACAGTCATGTAATTGAGTCCTTCACACAGTTACGTGTCACACAATACAGTTATTTAGGGAGGTGACAACTGCATTCTATAACTGAACGCACACCCGTCTCTTTTCAGGACTCACAACCGCATTCTCAGAAACACGGCAGCTATTCGAGACTGCATATAGCATTATAAAAATACCATAATATGGTAAAAAGCATTAAGAAATACCATATGTTTGCAGATATTTAAGAAAACATGCTAAGTTAACATATTTGTCCATCTGATAAACAATGCTACGAGTAATATGCCCTCCTTGAAAAAAGGTGCATTCCGAGCCAGAATGTTGGTCTCTGTTTTGGTTTGTGAAACCCGCCCACTGCCCACTTGTATTTCGGTACCCCAGGTTGCCAGTTGGCGGGAAACACAGCGTATTTCATTTCAGTCATGGTAGCTGGCAAACGAAAGGGGTCAGAGCATCAATCTGCCTAGTTCTACCACTCGGTGTCATTCCTACATACAGCACCTTTAAATCACAGAGTCATGTGTGTTTATTATCTCGCTGAATTCGAAGTGCTTTCAACACTGTAAATCTCACAGCTGGCGTAGTGTCACGTGTAGGGAGGCTCCGAACTCGCTTTTTGCGCCTCCTTATGAGGGTTTTTCCCCGCTACCTATGGTTACGTATTGGCCGATTACCGACCCCGGTACCAGTGAAGTTTTTTTTCCCCCATTTAAAAATTAAATGTTGTTAGAATTTTATATCCTCTCTGTTTTGGGGACCTGATAATCATTCTTATCACCAATCTACTAGATACAGACTACTTTCAATATAAAGGGAAATAATCAACTAAACACTAGATATGAACAAAATACGGCCTATGCCTATTCATAATCTATGACAACAATGTATCATAAACTAGCTTAGTGGAATAACTCAGCAACAAAACGTTATTCTGGAAAAATCAGGGCACAATCATTTTGCAAAAACTATTTGGTGGGGAAACAAAAGGTGTTTCCACACTAAATATGGTAAATGTTACACATTGCTGTTTGTATTATAAAATTCATAATTAAAACACTTTAAATCCATGTATTTAGATACCAGTATGTACTATAAAATTTTATAAATTAGGTATTTTACAGTATTGCATATGTTTTAATAAGGCAAAACCGGTGTGCAGAATTATGTGCAGAAAAGCAAATCATAGACATCGTAGTTACAATCAAGTATATATCAGGAAACACAGGAAGGATCTTGAGAGGACTTTAGTGAGCTGACTGTTGTATACGAAACACAACCAGGAGTTTAAGGTTTTTACGAATGACTGACAGCCACAGCAGAGAAACAAATTTGTGTGAACTTTCATGTAATGACTTAAATATTTCATATGTAGCTACATTAAGCCAGCGTTTCTACAATTCCAGTCCTCACCTCCATCCCAGCCTCTGCATATTGTGCCGTCTGTCTCTTTTTTAACACACCTTTTGCAGATATCAGCTCGTTTAGTAAGTGTGCTTCCTGCATGAACTGTGTTCCCACATGCATGCTCCCTACTCTGAGCAGGGGAAAATATGTGGCTTACCTCACTTCGGAACATTATTCACGGATTTGTGCGCGCAAACGTCTTCACACACAGACACGGGTGGCATCCTATACCTCTGTAAATAAATATCAATTGACATTTTACGTCTCGCCTACATTCAATACACTTTGAAGGAACCATACTTCCCTTCGGCCTGGAAAGAATGGCGGCATATCCTCTGATTATGCCACTTCGCAGGGCACTTATGTTCGAATAGAACAAAAGTATGAAGCGATAAGAGAACCATACAAATGTTGCAGAAACAGGGGGGCGTGAGTGACTGGATATTGTAGAACCGCTGCATTCAAAGCTTAGTGGTCGGCTTCATAAGTAACAAAATAATTCGCACAATTCGAGAGAAAAAAAAAAAAAAAAAAAATACGGATTTGGAGCGGCTCGCCTCCGATACCCGATCTGAGGGAAAATGGCAGCATCGGAGCCAATACCGATATGAATATCAGATCTAGCGATTCCCTAGTCTAGTGTGAGACCGAGTAAAAACGCATCTGCCTCTAGTGAGCTCGTGGCTGGCAACGGCAATGTGAACTTTTGCTTCCGAGCAGATAAGCAGTTCAAGTGACGCGATTCAAATAAGTCACGCTGTTTTCTTTCCGCTTTTGGCACATAAACATTATATTGAACATTTATCGAACTCTTCATATCGTTTTATTGAGGAAAATGATACCGCGATAATTATCGTTATCCGCATATTATCGCCCAAGACCCTTGGTAATATGCATCTGCTAAGAACTTCATTTGGACAACTTTAAAGGTGCTTTTCTCAATATTTGTGCTCTTGCACATTTTGTCATGTTTTCTCTTATTGGCTTCAGAAGTTTGTTCTATCCGAACATAAGTGCCCCGCGAGGTGGATACATCACAAGAATTTTCAGCCATGATTCCAGTTTGAAGTGAACGTATATGTTCCATTCAAAGTGCACTGAAGTGGATGTGCGAGACGTGAATTTAAATTGTATATTTACAGAGGTATATAATGTCAAACTTGTCCCTGTGTGAAGACGTTGCACAGTTAGTGCAACATACGTGAATGAATGTTCCGAAGTGAGCTAAACATCAACAGAGTTCCCCTGCTCAGGGAGTAGGTAGGGAGCAATAAACAGCTGTATCATGTCAATGGGAAACACAGTTACTGCATGGAGCTCACTTCTAACGAGCTTCATCTATCTTGAATCAGATGTGTTAAGGAGAGATGTCAAATATGCAGAGCTGGGGGGTGCAAGGACGGGAATTGAGAACCGCTGGTGTAGAGTAGCTTGTTGTTTGTCGTTTTTCACCAATCACAAATACAGATATGTTTTTTGTAGGGCTAGTGACAGTCGCCGTGACAACCGCCGTTCGACCACCGCGGTTGCCTACTGCCCACCGGTAGACGTCAACGCACTCTATGACAAGCATAAGTTTTGGCCCAAAATACAAACGAGACAGCGATAAATTAAATGTTAAAAAGAAATGTGGGAACGATTCCTATTTCAAAAAGCGCTTGCAGACAGGGAGTTAATGCGCTGCTTGCTTGGTGGCGAAACGGTGAACCGTGTCTACACGGTCTGTCTGTCTACAGGACATTTAAACTCCTCTGTAGCAGTACCTCATAAATAGGACGAGGCAGTTAACTGTCGGTGATTTTGTCATGTCTGCCGCATCCAATGTAGCATCACTTATACAATGAGAGTCTGCGTCCAGTAGACAGGGGTGTATTTAACTTTCTTATTTAGGCTACTTTCTTGTTTAAAGGAGCCGTATGTAGGATTGTGGCCTAAAATGGTACTGCATCACTATAAAAATACTGTAGAGCGTTGTATCCCCTCCCCCCTACCCCCTGACTCGAGGTTGCCAGATGACGAACAGACTGTACACAGTAAGTTATATGTTTATGCTTCATGAGAGATATTTTGATAAGTAATTATGTATTTAAAAAAATGTACTAAGTGTCATTTAGTTAAATATTATACGTAAAGATATGCTCGTATGTGACAGTATATTCGTAAAGATTTATGCTCGTATGTGATCCGTAGAATCTAAAGATTTATGCTCGTATGTGACAGTATAAGTGGTAAAGATTTATGCTCGTACGTGACTAGTATAAATCGTTTTAAAGATGCCGGTAGGCTCGTATGTGACAGTATAATTGTAAAGATTTATGCTCGTACGTGAAGACAGAACGGTAACTGGTAGTCCCTAGGCTACTGTCCCTCAATTTACGTTTCAAATTGCCATAATGAGCGTGCTAATGTTGTTTTTCCTCACGTCTCAGCAAATGACAGAGAAACGGGCTCCTGTGATGCATTGCTAATGATTAGCATACTCTCAGTGGAGCTAACGTTATGTTTACTTTGCACAAACATAAATAACTTTGTTCGATCTGTCCATGATATAGATAAATGTCCATTGACATCAAGGTACAAGTTAGCCAAGCATAGAATGAATCTTGTACCTGTCCATGAGAAAATTAGCCAACAGTTGGCGGTTGGTGTTCAAAGTCTTCTCTCCGTGTCCAGCCGTCTCATCTGTCAAAAGCACATCCAATACAAATTCTGGTTATTTCGGACTTTGTCCCGACGAATTCGGAATTATAACCGGGTCTTTTTGCTTTAGTAACACTTAGACATTTTTATTCCCGACTGGCTTTAGGGCAGTTCCAGCAAAGCTGGCAACACGGATCCCTAAAACACTACTGACTTTTCGTGATTGTGTAGATAGTGGAGGGAGGCGTGTCAGGCCAAAACACAACATGACAACATCAACATCATTGTAGGCTTGCAAGTCCCGTTTTAAATGACAATATCCTGGCCGGACTACGGTGTCAGTGATAAAGTATTTGGAAATGAACATGATTTCTTAATGTCTAGTGACACAGTCCGGGCCATTTTAATGACTTATTGAAATCGATTTCTTACATACAGCTCCTTTAACTGTATTATTTCGTTCTAGTCTTTATGTTTTCTTTTTAGTGTTTTTCCACCAGCTGCGTAGCTCACTGACGGTAATGTGCTCAATCAGGGTGGGTTAGATGATTGAGACCGTGCTGGGCGGCCTCAGGACAGTTTTTGAAAACCATTCCGAGACTGGTTCTAATGTGTGACTCATATAAAATTATATTACATGCATGCACAGATTTAAGTCAGCTTTAATCGCTTTTTTGTTAACTGCATGAATTCACTGACCACGAACCTTGCATGCATGTAGTTTTTTTTTTGGTGCTTTGATATTAAAGATACACAGGCTACATCTCGCACCGGCGTCTTTGTGCTGCGAGCACAGTAGCCTACCTTTTTTCCCACACAGTCGTGTTTGCTCGCGCCTGGCCACTGAAGTGACGTGGAGTGTGCGTCACGAAACATCTCCTCATTACTCAGTCATTCTGCGACTGAATAAATGCACTTCTGGTCAAGAGAAAAAAGTGACAGAAGCAGCAGTTGTGCAGGCGATGAATTTTTTTCAGTTTAACATTTAAATTATATATCATTTTAACACACACACACATATCTACCTACATATACATATTATATATATTATATATATCTAGATATATAAGATATATATCTAATATATATATATAAACACTACCGGTGGTAGTTGTCCCATTACCACCGCAGTGGTAAAAATCAGCCAACGTCACAGCCCTAGATGTGTTTACGCGGCTGCAGTGGCATCGCGTAAAACCACACGTATAAGTTCATTATAATCTGTAATTATGTCCCCCACTGGATGCAACAAATGGCTTCGTTTATAATGGTTTTATATTGTTTTTTGCTTGTGGTGCCACGTGTTCTGACCGGGTACATGCATCACAGTATGGCAAGGGGCGTAACATTTCTGTAACATATGTTTAATACGCCGAAATTCTGGAGGGGACGTCGGATGGCATCGCGTGGTGACATAAGGACGTGTGGCCATTAATCGAACAATTCGCCCTATAGACCGATAGATAGATACTGTAGATAGATAAACTTCAAGGTAGAAAAGCTATATATACACACACAGACACATTATATATAGGTATGATGACATAGCAACCACTCGCGGCGAACATTCTGCCTCAAAAATGTGTTCCAAACTGCGTGGGTACTGTAATGTGTGGTGTCAGTTTCAATATCTACTCCTGGCCGCCTGGTGGGAGTATGTTTTTCCTGAATTACGATGTTAACTACGTTGAGTGCAAACCCCTGCAGCGTTGGACACTTTTGGGATTTCAGCCCTGAGTGTGTTTTCAGGTCCAGCCCGCGAATTTGGGAAAATTTGCGTGGCTTTCAACCGTGTCGGTGGGCTTCATCTAAGCTTTGGACACTACTGAAAGGTAGGTGGGCATAAATACATAGCTTTTATCTTGGTACTTGACGAAATTTCCATCGAAATCCCTAGGGAGAAGGTATTTAACTAAATCGCGGAATTGGCTAGTCACATTTGTGGGCAGGTAGATTAGCGAACGCCCTGTCAATGCACTGCAGGCCCGTTCAAAAAAAAAAAAAAAAAAAAAAAACATCGTCTGTATTTAACTCATTCTCACGGTGTTTTTCTGAAATTTATTACTGATGCTATGTAGTTTAATATGTATTTCATGGTTTTTCTGACATAACTTTCAAAATGGTAACATAGTTTACATCACTTCGAGTTAGATTACTGAGGACTAGCCTGTAACTCTGTCTCTAAATTTAATATGCTAAGAACACTTGATATGACAGTAAGCCTGGCAAAAATACAACGTGGATATGACAAAGTGAAACAGCATAGTATTATTTAAGATCTTTATTGCACTTTTTTCATGTAACCTCTAGATGAATACAGAAAATCTGTGCACATAATTAAAAGTGGGCATTGGATCTGTGAATGTGATCAAAAGTTATGCTTGCTTGTTGTCTGTTAAATTTTTTTTTTTTACTCTTTTATCCAAAGTATCCTGCGACACAATAGGCCATGTTGATTAAAACATTTTATGTCCAATTTCCTTGAATCATGTAGATTATGTAGATTTACAAACATGTAAGAGGATTCTCAAAGTTTTATTAGGCTCTTCTGGGTGTGGTTATGTTAGAGAAATCCAGTGTTAATCAAGGTATGTACAGTTGAGGGGCTCGTTAGCCTAATATTTGATGTTATTTCCTTTACAGCTAATTATGGAAAAGGAGAAAGGGGACGAAAGGGGCCCACACACACAGCCAGTGTCTAGCCAGACAGCACCTCCTGGACAAGTACTGTGATGTACCATCTTCTCATTTTATACAAAATGGACATGTTCTCTATCTTTACATCACAGCTGGAGAATCCCGCAGAACTGCAACTGCAGAGAGAACTTATTAGATACATACCAGAAATGACTGAAGATCAGGCAAAAACTAAAGTGAAGCTTGCTTGTTGAAAAAAAAACTTTACAAAAATACAGAAAGCTAACTAATGAGCGAGAATTTAGTCAGTTTGAAGTAGTAATGTAGCCAAAATTTTGTGGAATCTCCACTACCACCACAGTTCCCTGCGCAAGTCTCCTTCGCTGAACAAGTTCTGAAACGTAGTCCTTTGAAGACAAGACAGGTTGCTAGGACCAACTGTCCTTCTTGTACCAGATATAAGGAGTCTCTAAAAAACATGAGGCAGAAACATCTGCAGATGCAGAGAAGCAAGTACCTGGCAATTAAGACCACTCAGAGCACGGCAGAAAATAAAGGAACAATAAGGATACTTAATCAGAAACTGAAAAGAAAAGAAAAGCAAATAATCCACTCCGAAAATATCTGTTGAAATCACATAGGCTGAAACCATCGCTAAATTAAAAAAGCAATACAAAGTGAAAGCAAGAAGTCATATGCGACTGAAGAATCCTTACACACATGAGGCGAGAGGACAAAATCAAATGCTGTTGATGATGTGGAACAAAGATGCTGCAAATTAGGACATAAATAATTAATTCAATGGACAGTGAGATTCATGATCTTCAGGCCGCGAAAACCTTCTTTTTGGGAGAAAAAATCCAGGATTTGGAAAGTGAAAAAAAGCTTACAAAAACAGATGCGAGGCGAAGTCATACTCAAATGCAAATGCGATTGATGGTGTTTGATGCGATATCCAATCAGGTGCCCACTGCCAACACCACAAATTGATTAAAAAGTTCGGGCTGCGCTTCAAAATTTGTTTACAGTGATGTGCCAAAAAGGGCTACTGTGGAAGCCATGACCAGAGAACTGGGGGCAATAAAGTGACCTTCAGACTGCCGAAGCACTTTTAGTGAACTCACACTGTACCCTGGGTTTTGATGCAACCACACAGGAGGAATCCACTTAAACAGCATACCTTTCACCACCAAAGAGAACTGTTATGTTGTTGCTGTAGATGAACTTCCAGGAGGCACTGCTGAGGATTACCAGATCCATATTTGTGACTCCATCAGTACCCTTGCAAATGTTCTACTGTCATTTTTTTTGAGGCAGACTAACACAGAAATAATTCTTCACAAAAAATGATAGAGAATATATCAACACGCTCACTGACCGCTGTGCTGCCAATCATGCGGCCATTCTTTTAGTCTTGTGCGTCTTGGAACAAGGCCTTGAATGAGCTGAATTGCAACCTTCATCCTCTGGAAACATCGCTTCAAAGACAAAGAGTGCTCTGAAGGAGGATCGAGAAATCCATGGGATTACTGGGAAAATCAAGGGGAAAGAGTGCATTGGGGGCCAACATTGTGGTTCAGATTAAATAAGATGAGGTACATGGATGGCAAGGGTGACCCTCGTGGCTTTAAGACCTTTCTGAATGACAAAAATCTCCCTCTCCGGCCTCATACCCACGCTACAGAGGTAATCGACTGCACATTCTTTTCCATATATGTGGGATATTCTCAAGTCAATCATGCTGCACTAAAGTCATATCTCAGTGTAGGAACATCCTGTGGAAGCCTGCGTGCTAGCATACTGGAAAGACTTCAACTCTACAGCTGGGACAGGTTGAAATGCAAGTTCTGGGTTTTGCTTGGGAAGACATTACTGACTGGACCCTGGATGACCAAATTCTACACTGGTGCAGAGGACCAAACTGAATTTACATTAAAGGTATTGAAATTATCAAAGAGACCGTGCAGAAACTGAAAGATCAACTAACTACACTCACCTGCTGAATTCCTCACTACCGCGCACAACAGACCTCTTTTGAAATCAGCTGAATGCTTCACGGACAAAATCCCTTGAGAAATTGCAAAACAACCCACCAAAAGACGCAGTCATGTTCCCTCAAAATGATGGAAAGCTGTCTGAGAGCGGTCATTTTAGTCCTTGAAAGGCAGTATCAACAACCACTTTGCTGATACGTGGACAGTGACGGAGAAACTAAAACAAGAGACAACCTCAGCGAGATTACACAATATGGATGCTGAAGAGCTGATGGGGATGTTTAGTGCATTGAAGAAGAAAGCTCCAAATGCCACCATCTGCTACTTGTCCTGTAAAATGCGAGCACGGAAAAACAACACTGTGGACTACTTGGACAGTTTAGACAAGGAAAAAACAAGAGCTGGTCATCAGGAAGGCAGTGAGGCTGGGTGTAATACAAAGAAGAAAGAGGAGGAAGAAGCAAGGAGAGCTACAGGAGGAATTGCACAAACGTCAAGCCACAAAAGAAAAAAAGAGAAGCGAACATTGAACGGAAAGTGTTAGTTAGAGAAAAAGATTGAAGAATTAGGTGCACGGACAAGATCAAGGAAGCATTTCCAGAAACTCTCAGAAGAAAAATTGGCTTGATCAAGGGAGTTGTTTGGGTGGCAGAGGGGTGGTGGGGGCATTTGTATGTCATGCGTGGGATTTGGGTGGCAACAGGGTCATTTTTCAATGGGAAAATTGAAACTTTCCATGCTAAAAAAAAGACGACCAATACACTGTTGGCTATTGGGCCATGAGTGGGGGAGTCAGTATGAATTTGATGGCCCATGACACTGATGTGTCCATCTATGCGATGGCAGCAGACATCATATTGGATGACTGGTTGTACAATAAACCTATCAATTACCAGTTATCAACTCAGCACAAGTCAGCACAAGTACCACAGATTGCATGTATATTTGTCGTACCGATCATCATGTTGGTGCAAAAAAAAAAAAAAAAAACTTTTAAATGGCTATGACTATAAAATATGAATGTATATTTGCATTTTTAGCGTAAATGGTTTGTAAAGTTGGGTGGTCACTCATTGTCCAAATTGAACAACACATAACTTAAATGCCAAAAAAAAACAACAAAAAAACTGATTGTCTGTTTGTGAATGCAACAATGACTATTTGTTGGTACTTGTATGAATATGAATTAACAATTAATAGTGATGTGTATTGTTGTTTTCTCTTGTATTCTGAAAATAAATGTTTATGAAATATGAATGAACTTTATTAATTATACTTGGTTTTCAGTGAGGTACCATGGGTCTGATGCCCATTCCAGCTAAACAGTAAATTTTCATGATTTCATTTGAAAGAACTAACAAAATTCTACCTTTTATTCAAATTTCATGCAAATATCTGATAAAATGAGAAATTTACAAGAAAAAATGTGTGAATAGTAAGCATTTTCGGTCACACGACTTCAATTGTAATTAATGTATACTATTTTACTATATTCCCCATTATTAAAAATATCATAACTTTCGCAATCCTCAACTGATCTTCACAATCCAGGTGTCGTCGTAAAGGGAATTTTCAGCTCTGTCTAGTCATGTGATCCATTTTGATCTTAGGGGTGTTTGAAAATTTTGTCATCATACCTATTATATATACAACATAAGTGAAATATGGCCCCCGGTACATGTCTAGGATTATATTGCCATTATTAGACAAACCCATATAGATATATATATATATATATATATATATTATATATAATATATATATATAAAAAACCCTATTTCACTTAATGTTGTTTTTAGTTGGATAAAACATTTAGAGGTTACTTTGGTTAGTTTGAAGAACAAAGATGAAAAAAGGTAAATGCCACTAAAGTAAAATAAAATAAATTAATAATAATAAAAAAACATAGTCATACTAACCTCCACTCCTGTGTAATTCTCGAAGAAGAACAGGACCATACTCTGATACACTGAATACACACAGTCATCCACAGTGTGATAGAGTCTGGACGGTAGCATAGTGGACAGCAGCCGCCAGGCGCTCCAGGACAGCAGATAAGCAGGAGCGGTGCCCAGCATCACCGCTGCTGGAAGCCAGTACCGCAACGAGTACGTGTGCACGACCAGAGACAGCGCATTATGACTAGAAAACCCAAATGACTCGAGCGAATCTGATCCCTACACAGCTGCAACTCAAATTACTCAGTGTCCCCAGTGACCCTGCCCGAAATGCATTGATCTTTTCGCCCAATTCAGTCGATTTTAGATTATTAATCACACAATAACTGTGCGAATAATTTCGGTCAAGGAGGGAAAAAAGTTGATGCAAAATTTCACGCTGCTCGTCTTCCGGAAATTTCCTCGAGGATTTAAAGCATGACATCCCTGTTAATGCAGCGCACTTCCTTAACTGTAACTCGTCTAACAAGGCAAAATGCACGAAACTTAAAGACGAAACAGACGTAAACTGTGCTGTAACACCTTGCCCAAACTATACTCTGACTGACTGACTCTGACTTTAAAAAATTACTATAAATAGAGGTAATTCACTTACTAAACCCTCCAAAGGACACTACAGTGACACAGAAAACCTAAATTGATTTAAAGCATGGAAAAAACAATTTTTACAGCTGTCCTCATTTATACCATAACAAAACATATAAAACAAACGCGATGTCTTACAAATACAACCACCACATTTCTTGCTCTCAAAAGTCACCACACGACATACACAGCTCCATGTTTCGGTATTGTCATCAGCCACGTGCTTGTATTGTGCACGCTGATTGGCTGAAGCACGAGTTCCGGTGTCGAGTTACAACATTTTAGGCGAAAGGTTTTGCCTACATGCAGGACAGTATGTATATATATATATATATATATAGATATAGATATAATATATATATATATATATACAAATAAGAAAAAAATACATAAAAAAAAAGAGAGGGGCCGCCATACTTCATAAGACCTCAGATTATTACTACTTTTATTATTCTAAGGCTTTGATTAATTTGATTACAACACTGAATCATGTTCTCTGCATTAACTTTAATATTTCTATTTTTCAAGTAAACAATTTTCCTATCCAAATGTGGATTCTGATAATAAATAAAATGTATTTCCCCACTAATCTTCAGAATTCCAAAATTCCAAAACTAGTCTTCTCATTAGCAGAGTTTTTTCACTTACTAATCTTTCATACCTGTTGCCATGCTGAGTTTTGATATATATGAATTTAATTGATTAACAGGATTGCTTGTGCACACTGGTGCTTAATCCAGTCTTTCAAACCACAAAAATATATGGTCCAGCCCTAGGCCTTTAGTAAAATTCTGTTTACTCACTTCATGTGTAAAATATAAAACTGACAGAACATGCCTTGACATTAAATTTGAGACTATAACACATACAACAGCGGGGTAACAAAAAAAGACAAAAAGAAAACAGAATAAGATGAACATTTGAAACGTGTGTGTGTGTGTGTGTGTGTATATATATATATATATATATATATATATAAACACCTATACATATAAACTCTTATATATTACACTGAACAAAATTATAAACGCAACACACTTTGTTTTTGCCCCCATTTTTCATTTGCTGAACTCAAAGATCTGAGAAGACTTTTTCTATGTACACAAAAAGGCCTGTTTCTCTCATCATATTGTTCACAAATCTGTCTAAGTAAACATCTGGTGTTTTAGGTGAGCACTTCTCCTTTGCCAAGATAATCCATCCACCTCACAGGTGTGGATATCAAGATGCTGATTAGACAGCATGATTATTGCCACAGGTGTGCCTTAGGCTGGCCACAAGAAAAGGCCACTCTAAAATGTGCAGTTTTATCATACCAGCACAATGCCACAGATGTCACAAATTTGGAGGGAGCGTGCAATTGGCATGCTGACTTCCCGAGATGTCCAGCAGAGCTGTTGCCCGTGAATTGAATGTTCGTTTCTCTACCATAAGCCGTCTCCAAAGGTGTACATCCCAACCGGCCTCACACACAACAGCACACTATGTGTAACCACACCAGCCCAGGACCTCCACATCCAGCATCTTCACCTCCAAGATCTGAAACCGCCACCCGGACAGTTGCTGCAACAATCGGTTTGCATAAAAAACCAAAGAATTTCTGCACAAACTGTCAGAAACCATCTCAGGGAAGCTCATCTCCATGCTCATCGTCCTTCTCAGGGTCTCAACCTGACTGCAGTTTCGTCATCGTAACAGACTTGAGTGGGCAAATGCTCACATTTGTGGCATCTGGTACTTTAGAGAGGTGTCTCTCTTCATGGATGCAATCCCGGTTTTCCACCTGTACAGGGCAGATGACAGGAACAGCGTACTATGGCATCTGTGTGGGTGGTTTGCTGATGTTTCACATTGTGGATTGAGTGGCCCATGGTGGTGGTGGGGTTTAGGTAATGCAGGTGGCGGGTTGTTATGGACACGAACACAGGTGCATTTTTATTGATGGCATTTTAAATGCACCAGAGATACCGTGACGCGAGATCCTGAGGCCCATTGTTGTGCCACTCATCCACAACCATCACCTCATATTGCAGCATGATAATGCACGGCCCATGTTGCAAGGATCTGTACACAATTCCCGGAAGTTGAAAACATCCCAGTTTTTGCATGGCCAGCATACTCACCAAACATGTCACCCATTGAGCATGTTTGGGTTGCTCTGGATCGGCGTAAAAATACGACAGCGTGTTCCAGTTCCTGCCAATATCCAGTAACTTAGCACAGCCATTGAAGAGGAGTGGACCAACATTCCACAGGCCACCAATCAACAAACCTGATCAACTCTATGCGAAGGAAATGTTTTGCACTGCGTGAAGCAAATTGTGGTCACACCAGATACTGACTGGTTTTCGGACCCCCCAAAACAGTAAAACAGCACATTTTAGAGTGGCCTTTTATTGTGGCCAGCCTAAGGTCACACATTCGGCCAAGCCATGTTTACCACCTTACAAGAAAAAAACTAACATTTTAAAAATGTATTATTTGAATTTTAATCCATGTTAAGTGCAGTAACCAAATAATACAAGTACTATCACACCATAATATTTGTTTACATTTAGTGAGCATAAGTAGAAATGAAAATCTGAAGCTCAAAGGGCTAATATCTTTCATGATAAGGAGATCCTCCTTTTTGTAGGCACAATGACCAAGGTCATATTGCATTAGTCAAAACTCTTTTAGAATCATTTAAAGTCTCTCTTGAGAGATGCATTGCTCTTAATTAGTCTTAAGAGTGGACACGTAAATGACTGCAGAGACCAAACGCTGAGGTGCAGATGCACTTTGGGGTGACAAGTACAGCAGCATGCCTGCGGTGGCAGCGTTCCTCTCGGTCTGTTTGTGTTGTTTTATGGTCAGTAGTAAGGTTCCTTTACTGTATGGAGTCATTGTTACGGTGACCTTAATTGCCTACCTGCAAGTCTTAAGGACTGTTCCACAGGTGCATGTGCAATAATTGTTTATGGTTGACTAAACATGCATAAAAACAGACGATTTTACTAATTATTTTTGGGTGCACTCAATGGCTTCCTGTTTTAGCAGCTCAATTCTTTCAGGCTCAGTTTTCACTATTCAGATAGTTTTTTCAAATACATTATGAATTATATAGTAATATGATAGCATTTATTTTTGTTTAATAATGTCAGTGTTCTTTCTTATAGTTGGACTAATTTATCATGGTTTACAAATTGGTTCAAACAAATAATTAAAGGGACACATTCAAAACAATTAATTCAGAAATCGGACACCATAACTTTCAGTTTAAAGAAAATCTGCAGATTATTATCATGTTTTTCAATAGCTTTTACTGTGATATTTTATATTGCTATAAAATGTCAACCTCCTGTCAGAAATGAATTCAGTCGAATAAAAGATCTAGCTGAAAAGAAATGATCTGCTTGAGAGTTTGACACCCAAAACGTAAGGGAAAAATGTCCAACAAATTTTATTTTCAAAAATGAATTCTTACTGTATCTCTTTTGTTAAAACTAATGTCTAAAATGGCTTTATATTATGACCTAGCCTAAATGCGACACATTTACTTTTTATTCTCTACCACCTTTTACATCTACTTGAAGGATGCCATTCACTTTTTCGCGTCACAGTTTTATTAAAGGAAGAAAAAAAAAAAAAAAAAAAAAAAGAGTAACAGAAGACAACTGACTAAATAATATGAAAAATGACAAAGTCACTGCACTAAGTTGCCAAAACACACAAAATACAGTAGAGATTATTTAATAACAGTATCTACACAGATTTTAAAAAAAATTAAATAAAAAAAAAAAAAAAGTCAAAGCCCAAACTGTATAACTACAGGAGTATCACATTCCAGGGTTCTTCATTCCAAGACATAATTTTTCATATGGGAGCAGTGTGAGGGTGTGTGACACCAGTCTGAAAAAGAATAAAAAACATCATTGTTATATAAAAATAGGGATGGCTCACACACTTTTCATGTTTAATTATGCAATCTTGAGTATCAGGACCAGTACTCCTCTAAAACATAAATAGTCAGGGTAGTGAAGAGGTCATTCATTTTAATATACCATCAGTTCCTCAAATAACATGATTTGACAACTTCAGATGACTTTGTAATGTAATGCACTAAACGTTCTGTGGTGCTTTGCTTAATATTTTTGTATATATTATTTTTTATTTCTTTATTATTTGATCTAAAAATTAACCACCATGAGAAACCCCTGTATACGATTTGGATCGTTTCAATTCAATCGGACTAATCCCTGACGCCTCAAAAAAGGTCTGTATTGAATCGGTAGCAAACCTATGTAAAGGATCTCTTCACATCCCTAATATAAAAACAGAGCACTTACAGGATCATGGTGGTACTACCCTCATGTTTCTGTATTACTGTACTGCTCTTGCGGCAGAATTCAGTTAAATTTTTTAATATTTGTTGCGGGTTTTTTTTTTTTTTTTATGCATGACATACCTGTAATTGCAGAAATGTGCAGTATACAGACTGAAGCACAGAATGCAATGATGTCAACTTGACTTTCTATTTCCAGTGGGATAAAAAACAGATGTAATAGCAGCCATGAGTTTTAAACCATCTGCTGAGAGTAAACAAGTCCTAAATATGTGTCAAATATAAGGATGTGCTGAATGTCATCAGATAGATACATTCTCTTCATGAAGCCATCTACAGCTCGCCATTTAATATGCCTTTTCATGGGATGCTGTTGAGCTGCTGTTCCTCTGCAGCATTCTGTAAGAATTATATTTTTCCTTTTTTAAAGGAAGCGGTAAGCTGCAGACTCATCTCATTCAGCACCTTGGAAGACTATGTTATGCCTACAGCAGGCATCTGAGAGGGAAAGACAGGTCCCACAGTCCCATTGATGAGTCAGTAGCTCCCCACAGTGATGTGAGCAGGTTTTCATCCCAAAATATCTTAAATTGTTGTGCTGAAGACGAACTGAGCTTTTTTTACGGGTTTGGAATGACATGGGGGTAAAGTGATTAATGACAAAATTTTAATTTTGGGGGTGGAGTATCCCTTTAAAGATCTCCACATTTAAGGGAGCATATGACATAAATAATGAGCACGTTTTTATTGAGCACGTTTAAAACAAACAAAGGTATGTCCAAATGCTTTGAATGCACTGACTGGAGTGTTTTTGAAGCAAGAGCAGCACCATTCACACATGCACCAAAACCTCCTTCTACCCTTCATCCCACCTCTCCTGCTATTCAACTTGCATTTGTGGTCTGTGAAGGATTGTGTGCTGGGTCTTCAAGAAAAAGATTGCAATCAAAGTGTGCACATCCGACAGGCCAAAAGCTGAATGTGGGTGCTCAACCACAAAAAACTATTTCAAAAAACTATTTTTTGAAAACTATGGCACACCATATTTTTCAAAAGTAGAAAATATTTATGTTCTCAACACAGGTGATGTTTCGAGCCTATAAACTCTTCCTCAGACAAGAAACAAAAGGAATAGGAAAGCTTCAGGCCCAGCGCCAGACAAGTGTTTCATCTGCCAGTTTAAAACCCTGCACTGACCAACTTCATGCAGATATTCAACAGATCACTAGAGTGCAGTGCGAAGTTCTCTGCTGCTTCAAATGCTCTACTATCATACCGGTCCCCAAAAAAACCCAAATCACTGGGTTGTGTTCTCTCTTCACTTCTCTTTGTGCTTGAGTGACTGCACAGCAAAGGACCCCTCTGTCAAGCTCCTGAAATTTGCACAACACCAAAGCCGTCTGCCTCGTATAGTGTGGCAGAAAAAAAAAAAAAAAAAAAAAACATCTTTATTCAGCAATTGGTCTCCTCCGCATCACCCTGACGAACCCCTTTTTGTACAGAAATCCACTAATAATAGAATAAGGAGTCATTCGGTGTTTTTTTTTTCTTTTGCGCAAAAAAAAAAAAAAAAAAAAAGTGATTCTCTTAAATCACTATTCTCGTACGTTTCATAAAAAATTCAGGGAGGGTTGAACCCCTGATGTCACATGGATTATTTTTACAATCGTCCTTGCTTTTTTCTGAACTTTGATCAGGTAAGGATCATTTTGCTGTCTATGGGAGGGTCAGAGAGCACTCAGATTTCATCAAAAATATCTCAATTTGTGTTCAGAAGATGAATGGAGGTCTTATGGTTTTGGAACGACATGAGGGTGAGTGAATAAATAATGACAGAATTTTCATGGTGAACTATCACCTCGCTTAAGAAAAGCTTTTTTGCCTTAGGATAAATCTAAACAATTAAAACAAGAATGCAAACCAACCTTAGACATCCTACCTCTGGGGTTCAACACAACAGCACCCTCCACAGACCACACAGGTATGAGTGAAATAGCTAGATGTCTGGTGCGATAGCACATTTGACAATTGTCTAGAAAATTACTTGGCCTTAGGAACTCGATCTTCTGGAAAAGGTGGCTGAGGTCCACAGTCCTCAGAACAAGTCAAAAGACTGAGAGCGTTTATGTCGCTGATTCAGTGGGCTGTTTTGAAGAATGGCATGGGTGCCTAGGGCTGTGACGGTCGCTTGTGACAACCACGTCACCGAGTGGTGGCATTGTCTACTGCCACCGGGTTGGCGGGTATTGCACGTGACGTCACGCACTCTATAACAAGCATAATACAAAGTTTTTTATACACGTTGTAATAACAGTAATAGTTGCAAATTTATTTTAATTAGACTAAGTCTATGGTAATTCACAAAATTACCTCAAACGCCATACACAGCATTTCCTTTAGATTGGCAGGCTTGAGCGCAGGAAAATTCAGTTTTATGCATTCAGCAAATTAATTTTCTTTTGGGCGATGAACTTGTTGGGAAATTGTGTGAAAATACTACCATCGCCGATCTGGAGCATCTCCATTCATGTCACCCATCCACGTTTCATACAATTTCCCGTAAGCGTAA
The DNA here is from genome assembly GCF_018340385.1 of Cyprinus carpio. NCBI lineage: Eukaryota > Metazoa > Chordata > Actinopteri > Cypriniformes > Cyprinidae > Cyprinus > Cyprinus carpio. The sequence goes on from NC_056609.1 coordinate 6,407,241, forward strand.
AATGCCTGGCTGGTCAGCGTTTGGTGAGGCTTCTCCCAAGTGGCCAAATACAAAATGACGACAGGATAAATGAAAGATGTTAACAAGAAATTGTGGGCAATGATTCCTATTTCAAAGAGAGTGTGTGCAGATGAAGGAGTTAATGCGCCATTTGCTTGGTGGCGGAACAGTAAACAGTGTACACTGGACACGACACCATGGCGTCTGTCTAGTGTCTACACAGGACATTTGAACTCTGTGTCAGTACCTCATAAATAGGTAGCGTTAATTGCCTTTTTGGTAACTCCATGACTTAACTGACATTGCATGCACGTAGTTTATCTCGCGCTTTTATATGGTCTGGGAAGTGACCACAATAGATTGGTGGAACTATGATGTCACTTTGTAGGCAAACCAACCCGGAAGCGAATTAGCATTTTAGCACTTCCGGTTCCATTGTCACAGAGTCAATGGGTTTTTTTGAATGGGATTTTGGTTAAATCCCTAAAAATAAGGTCCTTGGTTCACACAGGCTCAAGATACTTTCATGTTTTATTCTACGACATAAAACACACCAGTTTACACCCCACTCGTGATTTTTTTTAAACTGTTATGTTTCTTAAAAAAGACGGTTGCTAACAAGCTGCTAAATGGGACTACAGGCGCTGTCGGAGACATATAACATTATCAATTTACAGTATTTTCCAGTCATAGTATAATTTGTAATACAATTAATTATAGAATAACCAATTAATTGTTTCCAGCATTTTCTATTGGTAGTCGATGATGTTATTTTGTTTTGCCCTGGAAATGCAATACAAGTCTTCAGATGGAAGATGCTTGTTTGATCGCTTTCCTACTGATGCGGAGACTCTGGGTTCGTAAGGTAAACTCATATTACGATTATTCCATGTAAACACCACATTTACTGGCATAGTCACGGTGAAAGTGAAACTTTAACAGTACGATGCACAGTACTTAGCCACGTTAAATTTAAATGTTTACTGCCACACGAAGCTGTTAAAAAGCATATGACGATTTCCTAGAATAAAGGATAAAATAAAATTTTCTGATGATTCACTTTATAGAAATCAATGCATTTACCAGTGCTGCCGCAAGCCATAGGGAATTACACTACCCTTGAAAGTTGAAGGAGGATATTACCACAAAATTACTCTTAGGACATTGCAAACTTTATTTTTATGAATATAACTTAACTTGATGGAGGACGCACTCAGTCATTCAGGACAGTCTCTCTCTTTCTCGCGGGCGCTGTTAGGCATGCTGTTTTGTGCCATTGATTGTCCTCGTCGTCATCTTCCTCAATTAAAACATTTCTTCATTGCTAGGGTGTCCGCCAGTGAATCCAGTGGAGAGAAATCCCCTCATAACTAACTGCAAACTGGCATTCACATCTGCCTCCATTTTTGTTAGCAACGCCCCCAACTTCCAACGATCCAAACCAATTCCCAAAGGACGAAATCAACGGTCCCGTCCCCTCTCATTTCAGACGCCATTTCACTCGGATAGACGTCACAGTTTAGAAAAAAAAGAGACAATCGCTACTTCCGTTTCATGGTGACTTAATGTCTCATTTCAGTTTTAGTTTGGCTCTAGTTTTGTATTTATTCCAGTTTATATGAAAAAGGTTAATGTAGCATGGATTAAAATTCATATACAGAGTAAATCCTATAGGGCATTTTGTTGAGGGAACCCAGTGTCATGCTAACAGCCAATCCGTCTACAAAGTGGACGTCATAGTTCGCCCCCACTCCATTGAAGAGAACACGCTGCGAGCACAGGACCATATCCGCACTCGCTTAACTCACACCTGGCGCAGAAGTGAAGAGGAACGCGCGTCTGAAACGTCTCCCATTCATAAAGAAAGAATCAGCAATAAAGAACCCCAAAAGTTAAGAGAACTCGAGGATCTGTTAAGGAGGTGGACGTCAGCAAAGCTTGGAAGCTACTTACCCAGGCTTTCTTTCCTGGACACAGCATGGGGCATAAACACCAATTTATCAAACAAACGTCTTTATAACCTTTAAGAGAAGTGGATGTCCCATGCAGCTTTCAGTTCCAGGTACCATTTCCTCCATTAACACTTCTCACTGGCTTTGTATGTAGGAAAGCCTACATGTGCTATGACCTATGTTTTGCATTGCACTAGTCTCAGACTCAAACCATTGGCTGAATGTCTCATGTCACACACAAAAATGGACAACACAGTCTCACTCCCACCTTGTCACATATTGACGCTTGGTCAGGACACTTTGGCGTTGCTTTTTGACATACAGGGTACCCCCTCCCCCTTTTACGTCATTTTTCCACATGCAGCGTCCTCCATTGCTTTAAATAAGAAACCCTTAGCACCAATATGCCGAAGCAAAAGGCTTATCGTCATGATTAAATTATATGTTGGGCAATAATACTGCCATTATTACATATATGTTGGGGTGTGATTTTTCAGTGTAAACAGTCACAACAGTTTTAGTATATTACACTATTTACACATTTAAGAGCAGGTAAACCCAACTCCTGCCCCTAAACCTACCATTTGTCAATAAAACACAAAATATAACAGGTAGATACAACTACAGTCATAATTTATTTATTAAAAAAAAAAATAATAATATTCCAAGTTTTTCGAGGCAAAAGGATTGATTTGTGTGAGGAATAGACGCGAATCGCCATCTCCGTCCACCGTAAAGCTCTTCCTGTGTGATGTCTCTGTGCGCAAAATTCAAAAAAATGCCGCCAGAAGAAGCCTTATTTCAGCCATTGGCTCTTGTTTGTCTCGTAACTGATTGCATCATGTTATGGGAGTATCTTTTTAAATGACATGTGATGTGAGCGTGTTAATGAAGCGGGATCATTTTAAGCGATTAAAACCTTATGTTTTACTTTCTTCTTTGCATAACGATATCGTATGGCTTCAGAAGACTTGGAATGCAACAACATGTTTGTAATGCTTTTATAATGCTTGTTTATGGTTGGTTTTTGCAATAAATACCTGTGACTGTACTTTTATTTGCCCTTTACGTGTTTTATATTGTTCAGAAGTGGGTAGGTTTAGGGTAGGGGTGGGGTTAAATTTATATAAAAAGTATAAATTGATATAGAATTATTTATATTTAATACAAACGCATATGTATCATTTGTTTTATGAAGACTTGGGATGAAATTGGAGGTGTTTGTGATTCTTTTAATTATTGTTTATGGGTATCTTGAGTGTCAAAAAATTAGGCCAAGGGGTCCTGAACAAGCGTCAATATATAGCGAGTTGGGGAGTGAGACTGTGTTGAAATGGAGTTTGCGCAAATAACCAGCTCTACTGATTTGCTCAACAGTAAGCTTAATATCAACAGACAATGCCCTAATCACCTAAATAAATAAATAAATAAATAAATAAATAAAATATCCCTTCAAATAATCTTTCACTCCAAAAACTTGATATATTTTTAAAATCTGTTTTTTTCTTGTTTTAAGTGTTATTAAGGTCCCCGGTGTATCTACCAACCAAGGAAACGTGAAAAACATTTAAACCAGCAACTTTGTTTTGGTAAGCTTTTTCTGCAAGCGTCTGAGAAAAGGAGCGCGCACGAATTCGCTCTCTTGGTGACGTGGCAAAGGGATCTCATTATAATATTACCACCCCTTAATCTGTAAGTTTATACCCACGGTGTACCAGCTCTAATGCCATGGTGAAAGTTTGAGCGAAACATACTAACTGTTCTGCCTTTGGCTGCACAGACGAGAACAGAACACTATTTAGAGTCCCAGCCTCAGATGGGAAAACAGAGCAGTGGATTTATTGATTTATTCACTGTATATTGCTGCTGCCACACAGATCTAAAATAAACAAACAATTTATTTCCCAGCAGTTTACCTTCACAGACATAACCGACTGTTTTTGTAACTCGTGTGTTTTTAACATTAACTTCTGTGTGAAAGAGAACTTTGGTTTAGTACTCTCATGCTGTGACAGCCGTTTTCTGTGTGCTTCGGATGTGTGCTCTCAGAAAACCGTATATCAGAAGTTTAAACTCATATGGTTTAAAACGCATGATTTCAGTGCGATAAACATGATAATCAGAACCAAAACAGATGTTTTTAGCAGTTCCAAGCTGTAATAGCACAGCTCTATTCTGGAAAAGGGGACGGAGAGCAGCAGCTCATTTGCATTTAAAAAGACACAGGGCCGAAAAAACAGTGTGTATCTGCTTCCACTCAAAATAGGCATTTCAAAATGATATAATACATGATCTGTGGAGTATTTTGAGCTGAGACATCACAGACACATTCTGGGGATACCATAGACTTATATTACATATTGTAAAAAGCGGCATAATAAGGGGCAAACATAACCCCAGGTATTTTTTTCAATACAGTGGCTAAATTAGCGAAAAATAAAGCATCAACAAGTGTTGACATTTCCCAGCAGCACAGCAGTAATGACTTTATGAACTACTTTACTTCTAAAATCGATACTATTAGAGATAAAATATAGGGCTGTCAAATGATTAATCATGATTAATCACATCCAAAATAAAAGTTTTGTTTACATAATATATGTGTGCATACTGTGTATATTTATTATGTATATATAAATACACACACATGCATGTATATATTTAAGAAGAATATGTTATGTTTATATATTAAATATATTTATATATAATATAAAATATAAGAATATAAATATATAAATGTATATACATGTAAATATTTTCTAAATATATAATTTATGTGTGTGTATTTATATATACATAATAAATATACCCTGTACACATACATATATTATGTAAACAAAACTTTTATTTTGGATGTGATTAATCGTGATTAATCATTTGACAGCCCTAATAAAATTGTAACCATGCAGCCATCAGCTATAGTATCGCATCAGATAGCGTGCTATAGATCGCCTGAGGAACAATTCCACTCATTCTCTACTATAGGAGAGGAAGAATTGTATAAACTTGTTAAATCATCTAAACCAACATGTATGTTAGACCCTATCCATCTAAGCTCCTAAAAGAGGTACTTACCAAGATGGCCGCACGTGTGGGTTTTGTGTTAGTTTGTGTTAGTTTGTTAGTCTTTTAAATCGTTTTTGAAGTCGTTTTGAAGATTACTAGAATTATAAGTGTTGTGTTTATGCCACTTAATTTTATTTCTATAAACTAATTGGAGACTGGAAACATCCCATGTTTGAAAAATGTGGACTTTTATACCGATATGCCTACTTTGCTCCATGATATGGAGAATGAAATTGGTTGGCGGCGGGCCTTTCGCTGTTGAACGGGAGGGACCTCTTGCACCTGCTTCTGCACCTGCGCCATGTCTATGGGTTTCGCGTAATGAAGCCACTATGGAGCGGATCGGGGAGCCGTTCATGGTTGGTGTGGATGAAATGTCATCTGTTGGTCACGAGGGTCACACACCTGGGCTGTGTTTGTGGGTATCAAGTGCTGAGACCGCTGGAGAACGAACCAGAGTTTTGGCTGTGTCACTGAGAGGCTTTGAATTTTCCACTTTATGGCCCGTTTGGATTGGTGATCCACCACAAAGATTGTTTTGCCTTTTGGTCAGAGGAAAGGGAAAACTGACCCATTAAGCTACATCTATTTGCGGCGGCAACAGTCCAAACTGTGGGGTGGCGGCGAAGAGAAAGTGGTTTGTGCTTTTGCTACTGCTTTCAGGTAATATTCATCCCAACCCAGGTCCAGAGTTGGCTCAGCTTCAAACACCAGAGGAACTGAAATCAAGTAATGGTATACGATTTTTCCATCTTAATGTGAGAAGTTTGGTAAATAAGTTGGACGCAGTTCGAATCTGGGCAGATTTGACCGATGCTGATATCATAATTCTCACAGAGCCTTGGATGAAAAAATCAATTACAGATGATATGGTGCATATTAATGGTTATAATATTTTTAGAGCTGATCGTAGCAAAAAAGGAGGAGGGGTTGCAATTTATACTAAAGTAAATATGAATTGTATTTGTACCGAGTCAGTTAGTATTTTTAAAATGTTTTGAACTTTTAGCTATTAAAGTTTCTTTACTAAATGGGTCTGACATGATGGTTGTCGGTTGTTACCACCCACCTTCAGCTTCAAGTGAGGCAATTTTATTGCTTACAGATATGTTTCACATTTGGTCTAACTTTGATTTAGTTTTAATGGGAGATTTAAACTGGGACTGGTTGTCTCAGTCATCGGACTCATTTAAGGACATATGTAACTCCTTGTGTTTGGAACAATTGATAAGTTCACCAACTCATCTAAATGGAAAGAGTATGAGCAAATCATCTTTGATTGATATTATTTTAACTAATATACCTCATGTTTTTTCTGCGATAGGAGTTTTTTGTAATGACCTTAGCGATCATTGTGCAATATCTTGTGTGAGAAATTTTAAGTTGCCTAAGAGTTCACCCAGATTTATATTTAAACGACAGTTCAAACATTTTAATGAACAAGCTTTTTTGCATGATGTGTATAATAGTGACTTACAGTTAGTTTCGTCTATACCTGATGTGGTTGATGCTTGGGATTATTTTAAATCTACCTTTCTTAAAATTTGTGATAAACATGCTCCTTTACGTAGATATCGGGTGAGTGGAAAAAATAATCCTTGGTTCAGTGAATCTGTTTCTAATCTTATTAAACAAAGAAATTTAGCCTGGTCCAAAGCAAAAAAAAAAAAAAACAAATAGTGATGAGGACTGGTCCAATTATAGATTTCTACGAAAAATAAGTGCACAAAATTGATAAAAAGTTCTAAAAGTCAATATTATCTTAATCTAATTAATAATAACATGAACGATCCTTCTAAATTTTGGAAATTAACAAAATCTCTTGTAGGGACAAATAAATCTACTGACTTTCCAAAAGTTTTAAAAGTGGACCGGAGATTAATTACAGACAAGGCTGATATTGTTAATATTCTTAAATAATCATTTTGTTTCAGCTAGTTTGATAACAGGTACCAATAATTCGTTGATCACTGATGAACAGGAAATTGATGAGACAACAAATTATAATGAATCAGATTTATTTTCTTTTACCCCTATATTGCCCACCGAAGTTTATAAGTTACTTTCAAATTTAGACTTTAAGAAATCAGGTGGATTTGATAAAATTTAACCAGTTTTTTTAAAAGTGTCTGCAGATATTATTGCTGAACCTATTGCATCAATTTTTAATTTGAGTCTATCCACTAATGTAATTCCAACATCTTGGAAATCAGCTATGGTTATGCCATTATTAAAAGGAGGAGATCCCTCTGATTTGAATAATTATCGCCCTATTTCTAAATTAGCCTTGAGTTGGTTTCAAAATTATTTATTTGATCGAACGCAATCTGTTGCTATAGATAATTATGTTTCACCCGTGCTAACAGTTGAGAAGGGTGTCCCGGAAGGTTCTTTACTGGCACCACTTCTTTTTTCTATTTTTATAAATGAATTAGGGCAGGGAATAAAATCCGCAAAGTTACATTTTTATGCTGACGATACAATAATTTATTCAGCAGCAGCCTCTCTTTCACAAGCTATTGAAATTTTACAGGATTCTTTTAATACTTTTCAGCATAATTTACTCAAAATTAATTTTAAATGTGAATAAAACTAAGTACATTGTTTTTTCATGTAGTCGTTCCATGATCACTGCTCTGTCTATTCTTACTGTTGATGACGTGCATAAAGAGAGAGTAATAACCTACAAATATCTGGGAATATGGATAGACGAGAAGTTGGCATTTGATGTTCATATTGATTACTTAGTAAAAAGATTAAAACCAAGATTGGGCTTTCTCTTTCGGCAAAAAAAAAGTTTTTCCTTTGGAGCTAGATAGAAAATTATTCACAGTACTTTTTTACCCATTTTAGATTATGGTGATATTATTTATATGCATGCTTCTATTTATTTATTAAAAAGATTAGATTGCATTTATCATGCTGCTTTGCGTTTTATAACAAATGCTTGTTCACGTACACATCATTGTTTGTTATATAAACCGTGTAGGCTGGACCTCCTTACATCAAAGAAGGAAATCACATATATTAGTATTTACAGTAAAGGCATTGTTTGGTATGCTGCCAAATTACATTACTAGGCTTTTATGCCTGTATAAAAAGAACTATAGCACTAGATCATCGATTGGCATTAAATTAGAAGTACCTAGGATACACTCAGAACATGGAAAATCAGCCTTCTCCTACTTCTGCTCCTTGGCTGTTGTGGAATGAATTTCAAATTAACCCCCTTAAAACTAGAAATAATTTCTTCTTTGAATGTGTTTAAAAATATATTGCGATGTAAAATGAATGAAGTGTGTGACTGTTTTAATTAATTTGTTGACATATGATTGATGTTATTGTATTTACCTTGTCTGTTTAGAATTAGTTTTTTTTGTTGTTTTGTAATTATGTGAAATTTTAATACGGCCATCTTGGCCAGGACTCCCTGGAAGAAGAGATTTCTTTTAATCTCAATGGGACCTTCCTGGGGAAAAATAAAGGTTAAATAAAAATAAATAAATAAAAGTCATAGATCTGCTTCTGACTATTATTAATTGATCATTGTCATTAGGATATGTCCCCAAAAACTGGCTGTTATTAAGCCTCTCATCAAAAAAACTCAACTTTACCCCAAAGAACTAGTTAATTACAGACCGATCTCGAATCTCCCTTTTCTGTCCGATACTAGAAAAGGTATTATCCTCCCAATTATATTCCTTCTAAGAGAAAAATGGTATCTTTGAGGATTTTCAGTCAGGATTTACACCGTATCATAGTACTGAGACTGCTCTAATTAGAGTTACAAATGACACTCATCATTTTTACATTTACATTTAATCATATAGCAGACGCTTTTATCCAAAGCGACTTACAAATGAGAACAGTAGAAACAATCAGATCAACAACAGAGAACAACAACGGTATACAAGTGCTATGACAAGTGTCAGTTAGTTAGTACAGAACACGTAGCCAGGGTTTTTTTTTATTTTTTTTTTTTTTATAAGAATATGATAGACAAGAAAAAGAAAAGGTAAAGTACTAGTATAGTTGGTTAAGTGCAGGTGAAAAAAAATGAGTCTTTAGATGTTTTTTGAAAATGAGTAAAGACTCAGCTGTTCGAATTGAGATCGGGAGGTCATTCCACTAGCTGGGCGCAGTCCAGGAAAAAGTCTGTGAGAGTGATTTTGAACCTCTTTGGGATGGCACCACAAGATGTTGTTCACTTGCAGAGCGCAAACTTCTGGAGGGTGCATAAGATTGAACTAATGAGCTTAGGTATGTTGGCGCCGTGCCAGTGGTCGTCTTGTAGGCAAGCATCAGTACCTTGAATTTGTTGCGAGCGGCTACTGGTAGCCAGTGTAACCTGATGAGGAGAGGAGTAACATGAGCTGTTTTTGGCTCATTGAAGACAACCCTCGCTGCTGCATTCTGGATCAGTTGCAGAGGCTTGATAGTACATGCAGGAAGGCCCGCCAGGAGAGCATTACAATAGTCCAGTCTGGAGAGAACAAGAGCTTGGACAAGAAGTTGGGTGGCTTTCTCTGACAGGAAGGGTCTAATCTCCCTAATGTTGTATAAGGCAAATCTGTAGGACTGGGTCATTGTAATAATATGGTCTGTGAAGCTTAACTGATGATCCATCACAACTCCTAGGTTTCTGGCTGTCCTGGAAGGAGTTATGGTTGACGAACCCAGCTGTATAGAGAAGTTGTGATGAAATGATGGGATAGCTGGAACCACCAGCAGTTCAGTCTTAGTAAGGTTGAGCTGTAGGTGATGGTCATTCATCCAGCTAGAAATGTCACTCAGACAGGCTGAAATGCGAGCAACTACTGTCGGGTCATCTGATTGGAATGAGAAGTAGAGTTGAGTGTCATCAGCGTAGCAGTGATAGGAAAAAGCCATGCTTCTGAATGACAGATCCTAATGACGTCATGTAGATGGAGAAGAGGAACCCCAGTAGCAAGTTGTTGTTGACTTAGAAACTTCACCCCTCCAAGACACCATGAAGGATCTATCAGAAAGGTAGGAGGAGTTTAAGCCACTGGAGTGCGGGTTCCAGAGATGCCCATCTTTCTGAGGGTGGACAGGAGAATCTGGTGTTTAAACGGTTGTCAAAACAGCAGACAGGTCCAGCAAAATGAGTACTGATTGTGGTTGTATCTCTCTATTAGTGCTACTGGATCTTAGCGCTGCATTCGACACTATTGACCACAACATTCTTTTGCATAGACTAGAAAACTTTACTGGTATTAATAGAAGTTCATTAGCATGGTTCAAATCGTACTTATACGACTGCCATCAGTTCGTAGCAGTGAATGAAGAGGTATCATATCGATCACAAGTGCAGTATGGAGTACCTCAACGCTCAGTAATAGGGCTGTTACTCTTCACACTTTACATGTTATGCTTTCACTGTTATGCTGATGTTACTCAGCTTTTTATTTCTTCGCAGCCCGGCGAATCATACCAATTTGAAAAACTAGCAGAATGCATAGTCGATATAAAAAACTGGACGACGAGTAATTTCTTATTGCTAAATTCTGAAAAAAACAGAGGTGTTATTAATAGGACCTAAAACCTCTGCATGTAATAACCTAGAACACTAAGACTTGATGGCTGCTCTGTCAATTCTTCGTCATCAATTAGGAACCTAGGTGTGCTATTTGATAGCAGTCTTTTCTTAGAAAGCCACGTTTCTAGCATTTGTAAAAATGCATTTTTCCATCTCAAAAATATATCTAAATTATGACCTATGCTCTCAATGTCAAATGCAGAAATGTTAATCCATGTGTTTATGACCTCAAGGTTAGATTATTGTAATGCTTTATTTGGTGGTTGTTCTGCATGCTTAATAAACAAACTCCAGCTGGGCCAAAATGCAGCAGCTAGAGTTCTTACTAGAACCATGAAGTATGATCATATTAGCCTGGTTCTGTCAATACTGCACTGGCTACCTATTAAACATCGTATAGATTTTAAAATCTTGCTTATTACTTATAAAGCCCTGAATGGTTTAGCACCTCAGTATTAGAACGAGCTCTTGTTACATTATAGTCCTCCACATCCGCTGCGTTCTTGAAACTCTGGCAATTTGATAATACCTAGAATATCAAAATCAACTGCGTGCAGCAGATACTTTTCCTATTTAGCACCTAAACTCTGGAATAACCTACCTAACATTGTTCGTCTGGCCAGAGGAGAATTGGCCCCCTGACTGAGCCTGGTTTCTCCAAATGTTTTTTCTCCATTCTGTCACCGATGGAGTTTTGGTTCCTTGCCGCTGTCGACCTCTGGCTTGCTTAGTTGGGGACACTTCATTTCCAGCGATATCGCTGACTTGATTGCAAAGATACTATTTAAGTGACAGTGAAAGTGAAGTGACTTACAACCAAGTATGGTGGACTGGTGACTCAGAATTCGTGTATTCAGAATTCGTTTAAACTGAACTGAGGCTGGATGATGACACCGGAATTCAATGATGAACTGCCTTTAACTGAAAAATTTGTGTTTTCTATCGTCATTTTGCATTACTGACACATTATTTTCCTAATTAATGTTGTTCAGTTGCTTTAACGATCTGTATTTTTAAAAGTGCTATATAAAGAAAGGTGACTTGACTTGATGAGAGAGTCATTCGCAGAGTTTATGCTGAGGAACTTTGATAACTGTCATGGCAAGCCAGCTTCTCCTGTGAGCTCAGGGAAAGAATGCTGGTGCTTACCCTCCTTCGATGTGTATCATCCAAGCTTGATCAAATTTGTGTAGTGTTTGACTCCAGTGCCCAGTTCCTTGGAGAGTCTTTGAACAATGTGCTTCTAACGGGCACCGATCTAAACAGGTTACTAAGAATCCTAATACGCTTTAGCAGCATGGCAGAATACCACATGAAAGTCCAAGACTTTAGCAACAGCCTCTCCCCAGCCATTGCCATTTATGGCCTCAGATGTGCTTCCTGAAGTGGAATGCTGTGCAGACACAAGACATTTTAGCCATCTAGAGGTATTTCGTGTTGCATGGCGGGAAAGTACCCTATCCTACAGAAAAACATTAAAAACTGCTAGATCTGATTACTTGTCATCTCTTTTAAAAGAAAACAAACATAACCCCAGGTATTTATTAAAAAACAATGGCTAAATTAGTGAAAAATAAAGCATAAACAGGTGTTGACATTTACCAACAGCACAGCAGTAATGACTTTATGAACTACTTTAATTCCAAGATCGATATTATTAGAGATAAAATTGTAACCATGCAGCCGTCGGCTACAGTATCACAGATATAGATCCCGAGGAACAATTCCACTCATTCTCTACTAAAGGAGAAGAATAATTTTATAAACTTGTTAAATCTAATCCAACAACATGTATGTAAGACCCTATTCCATCTAAGCTCCTAAAAGAGGTGATACCAGAAGTCACAGATCCTCTTCTGACTATTATTAATTCATCATTGTCACTAGCATATGTCCTCAAAACCTTCAAACTGGCCGTTATTAAGCCTTTCATTAAAAAAAACACAACTTGACCCCAAAGATCTAGTTAATTACAGACCGATCTCGAATCTCCCTTTTCTGTCAAAGATACTAGAAAAGGTAATATCCTCACAATTATATTCCTTTTGTTTTTTAGAGAAAAACGGTATCTGTGAGGATTTCCAGTCAGGATTTAGACTGTATCATTGTACTGAGACTGCTCTCAGAGTTACAAATGACCTGCTCTTATAATCTGATCATGGTTGTATCTCTCTATTAGTTCTACTGGATCTTAGTGCTGTGTTCGACACTTTCGACCACAACATTCTTTTGAATAGACTACAGAACTTTGTTGGCATTAGTGGAAGTGCATTAGCATGGTTCAAATCGTACTTATCTAACCGCCATCAGTTTGTAGCAGTGAATAAAGAGGTATCATATCGATCACAAGTGCAGTATGGAGTAGGAGTGGCCGGAATGAGTATCGGTACCGAACGGTTTCAAGGGGCAAACTCCAAATGGAAGTGATCATCCCTATGCCCTTGGAGTGGTTACTGTGAAGTGAGCAGGGCAAGTGCGTGACATTATGCAGTCTTTTGGAATTCACTTGGCAAAGGGAGCGAGGGTAATTTCCTCATTCTCTTCAGCTGGCATGTTCCCGTGACAACGCAGCACGGTAACCGTCAGCAGTTATCGTTGACTTGATTGCACAGATACTATTTTAAACTGAACTGAGCTGGACGATGACATCACAGAATTCAAGGATGAACTGCCTTTAACTGAAAATTGAGTATTTACTATTGTCCTTTTGCACTGACACACTATTTTCCTATTTGACACTGTATAGCTTTTTGATACAATCTGTATTGTTAAAAGCGCTATATATAAATAAAGGTGACTTGACTTGAATCATGTTCAGATATTCATTGTGACAGACATAAATAGTTTTAGTTTAATTGTGCAGGAGCATTTTTTGCCCCCTGGCTTCCATATGTAGTTAATATTGTGTTACATACCAATAAAAAAAACAAAAAACATAGGCGGTATATTAGTATATACAATGCAGTACGACAGCAGTGTGCTAATAATAAATTCTGAACAAAGCCTATCATTTTATAATAGCTCTTCACAATGTGCTGTTGCACACACAGATTTTGTTTATGGTACGTTATGAATATACTACAACACTTCTTGCTCATTATCATCATCAATTTGCCATCTTACCTAAAATCCACTGTTCAGAAAGACTGCAGCTCCCCTCTGTTTTTTTGCCATTATACTGTCCAATAAAGATTCCAGCCTGTCGGACACTCCGGCATACAGTTCCTCCACAAAGCTGAATGAGTTCTGTCAGGCTGTTGCAGGGGGGCTGGGAGTTTGGGGACACAAACATGGGCCGCTGTTGCTGGAACAGATCCTGCTGATGTTCCCCAGCAGAGAGATGCTGCTGCAGACGGCATATCTGTAAGAAAAGAGAAAATCTCATAATAGCTCTTGTTCTTTTACTCAATATTATGGGTAACCTGCGCATAAGTCTATACATCAGGGGTCTCAATCAAAAAAAATGGTATGGGGCCGCTTCTGATATTCACTAATAGTAGGGCCATTTCAAACTTAAAGGGTTAGCTCACCCAAAAAAATGAAAATTTACTGTTAATTTACTTACCCTCAGCATATCAGGCAAGACAAAATTAATTTCCATGGCTCCTGACAAGATATTGAGATCTTATGAAGCTAAATGTGCAAGAAGCTGAATATTATTTACAACCTTATTACCTGTAATCCATAGCCTCGGATAAACGGTCTGGAGTGAGTCTGGTTCATAAATGAATCATTCTTGTGAACCGGTTCTTAGTGAACTGGATGAACCAGTTTACCAAATTAGACTAAACCATCTGTAACAGTTACGTTTACGGCTCAAACCAGCTTTTATCTACAAGTTACTAATCTAATCTAACTTTCGGACATGTCCTGCAGTCACTCTGACTCAAAAGTTTGTGGGAAAGAAAAGTATCACACTTCCCCATGTGCCTGAGGCTATTCCAGGTAAAAAATGTTGCAAATGTTTCTTGCACAGAACGATTGTTTTACTTCATATGATCTCAATATATCAGCCACAGGTATAAATGCTGTTGCCTGATTTTTCTTTTCTTTTTTTTTTTTATTGACTCTCAAAGGTCTGACACACCACATCAGGTCGGCCACAGTTGACCATTCATCTGCTTAGTTTTTGTTTTTGGTACTAGTTGAACCCTGTTAAGGGCTTTTTGGCAGATTGTGCATGATAAAAAATTGAAAGTGGTCAAACTGAGCAAAGAATTCAAGATGGCACAGACAGAAGGTTGTTCAAATTTTATGTCATTTCACCTAAGCATTTCAATACGTGAATATATTTTAACAACATGAGCCTCTGGAATGAAGAAAATGATCAACATCATTAATGATGTAAATGGTAAGCAATCATAGTTTGGTTACCCCTTTTTGAATGATGAATATAGACTATTGATACCCATTTATATAGATCGTTATTTTCTTTCACATAGATGGTCCCTAATAGGCCATTGACCTTAGTCTTTGCATTGTGTTTTAACACAACTTTTTAGACCAGATGCAGCAGTTGCAGGTGATGCCACATGTGGCTTTTGTCGCTGCAAGGTTTCTGGCATTGGCTTGGCGTGTCAGGGCTCCTCAAAGAGACAGTAGCTGTTGGACCAGCTAAAAATCTTCTTGACTCTTCTACTTTGGAAAAAAAGTCACCCACATCCTGGATGGCCCGAGGGTGAGTAAATTAACATCCCTTTAAAGGGTCATGAAACCCCGTTTCAGACCTGGTTAGTTCTCACCACAGTTTTGAAAATGCTGCATGACTGGGCATGGTGCTCTGTGGGGTGGAGGGGGAAGAGTGGGGAAGACAGACAACACAACAATGTCATCAGATTCAGACAGTTTTATTTTGCTTTCATTGAGTTAATATCATCAAAGCTTCCCTCAGAATACATGCTGTAATTCACTATAAATGGAACAATATGAACAAGTTTTTCCAGCTCACATAGTTTACATAAATACACACATCCTGCAAAAAATTAATCCACAAAATTAATGCAATTTGCATGGAAGAATGTACTGTGTATCTTTAATACGTTTTGTAGGTCTTTTTTGCAGCATTTATATAAGCCTTTGATCAGTTACATCAAGAAACTGTAAAGGTTACACTTTTTGGTTAGTGTTGAATAACGGAAGACCTCTAAGTTGAAGGTTCATTAACAGGAGCAGAGGTAAAAAGTTCAGAACTGAAAGAATGCAGGATCTTAAGAATAATGTAACATCAATATTAGGGGTGGGAATCACCAGAGGCCCCACAGTAGTTTTATCACAATACTTTAGCCACGATACGATATTTTGATTTAAAATATTTTGTGATATGGCTGATGATACACAGAGCAACTTTTTGAGCAAAGTTTGGGCAATATTCCCGTCAACGGGCAACCAGGTGAGAAACAGGGCCCATGACCAATCTAAAGTATCAAGATAGAAGTTTGTTACTCATTCTCAGTAGGAAAGCGCCCAAGCTCATTGTTTAAAAAAAGTTGCTCTGCAAATTTGCCCTGTGTCTAACCTGGTTACCCGTTGACACTAAACATTAACCAAAGTTGCCAGCAATATTGCTAAAAAAAGTTCAGCCTAACGCCTGTTTCACACTGCAAGCGTGAGCAGTAACTAGTAAAAAACAAAAACTGCTCCTATCATGTCGTTTCAGTCATACTCAAATATAGAACGTGCCTTTTATAATTTATTTTATTTTTTATAATACATACTTTTACCCATAGGCGCTTACCCAGATATGCGCTATTAACAAAGTTATAGCTCAGTTTGTGACTATAATCTCCATGTCCATTTCTTATAGAAGCTTTTGGTATGTTTTTTTTTTTTTTGTTGTTATTTATCTCCGTTTTTGTAAATGATCAGGGTATTTGTGAATTGTTTTTTTTTTTTGTTTTAATAGATTGGGCTAAGTAAGAATTTCAAAATGTATTTATGTAGAGCTGAATAAAAAAAAGTAGGCTATGCATTTCTAGCAAATTGTAATTTAAATCTTAATAATTTGTTCTTAGAAGTTGTAAATATGATTTATTAAATGATTGTTTTGTGTCTGGGTTCGTTTTTTTGTCCTTGTTTGTAATTTGTGCCTTGTACATTTTTGTAACTGAAGACCTGGAACAATATAATTAGTCATTCGTAAAAGTCACAATATTACTGTGATGTATTGATTTTATTTAATTTTTATCTAATAAGATGAAGTTCTCAGTCTGTTTATCTACTTAATTTAACCTACAAGCAGCTTGAAAGCTAGATGGTGCTATGAGGTCAACGGTCTACACACAGTAAAAAGGCATTTGATTTCAAGCTTTGAAATTAATTTAACTAAAAATTAAACTGGTAAAACAATCAGATCAAATTTTGTGTTCTGCAAATCAAAAACAGACCAAACTGATTTTTTTTCCACTTTTTAGGGACTGATTGTACTGACCTATACTGATTATAGTCAAGCTGATGATTCATGGGGCTTTTTGAGCAATGTTGCCAGGCAACTTCGGGCAAATGTTGCCATCAACGGGCAAACCAGGTAAGACCCAGGGCCTACAACCAATCTAAATTATCCAAAAT
The DNA here is from genome assembly GCF_018340385.1 of Cyprinus carpio. Classification (NCBI taxonomy): domain Eukaryota; kingdom Metazoa; phylum Chordata; class Actinopteri; order Cypriniformes; family Cyprinidae; genus Cyprinus; species Cyprinus carpio. Next base: position 6,424,383 of record NC_056609.1, read on the forward strand.
AGAAATTTCTCATTAGCAAAGTGCCCAAGTAACATTGCTCAAAAAAAGTTGCCCCGTGTATCATCAGCCTTAGATTGTTTTTTGGGTCACTATGTTAATATTTACTAACTTAGATGTATGTTGTGCATCAGATGATTGTCTGTTAATTAGAAGGTATAGTCTTCTGTCAGTCACATCCATGCTGCCTCTGTAATTTTGACATGTCGATAAACTCATAGATATATGGAGGAATACAAATATAAATGATAGAGTGTACAACATGGAGCAATGAAGATTTATCTAGACTTTCACAAATTGATTATTGGTTAGTATCTAAAAATATTGATAGAGATATCTGTGTTGATATAGTGCCCATTTCATCAATGGTTCATAATGCTAATCATCAATCATCTATCATTAATTTCTACTTTCTCCTGAAGCTATTAAAAAAATAATGATTTAAAAAAAAAAAAAAAAAAAAAAAACAGTGTCACTAACTTATGTTCCTTTTGCCATTTTATAATTCAGAAGGATGCACACAGTCGGCACTTTTGTGAGCATTATGTGCCCTTTTACGAGCTTACGCTGATGTAAAACTATACAGCAACTGTGACGGGACCACTGTGCTGTTTTATTTAATAACAACTTACAAAGTTGCACTTTAAAAATAAACAAATGGGCGATAAATTACCTTCTGGAATATCTACCACTGCATTGGACAGATGTTTAACTCATCTAAAAATGAAAAAAAAAAAAAAAAAAAAGCGAAAGAAACTTTTTTTAAATGTAATAATTCATGCTTTGAAGGGTTAAACAGTTTCCGTATTTATGTTTTAATTAATACAAAGAAGACAAAAATGTCCCAAAACTGTAAATGACAAACCATTTCATCAGAATAAAAGGGACAGAGCTTTTGCATGCTGTAAACTCTGTAAAAGAAAAATAAGGACATTGTGTAATTTCCTTCTCCAGCAACTTCCTTAGACATTAAATGAACAACACAAAACAGGAGCACTCCCACGCAATGTAATGCGGAGATATGATTCAGCCCCTGCACCTGAGCGACGACAGGCCTTCCTTTGCAATTTCTGTTCTGATTTTGGGGGAGAAACATTTAATTTAAATGTGGCAGTGTGTTTTACTGATAGATGAAAGCATTATCATACTGATCTATGAAGAAAAAAAAACAAACAAAAACAAAAAGAACAATACAAAAACAAACAGCACCAGGACATTTCTAAACACTAAATAGGTGCAATTTTTTTTTTAAGTATATTCTCTTTTTGGACCGAGGAGAACGTTTTACGTTTTGGAAATGTGTTTCCCAACCCTGTTCCTGGAGATGTGTTTGATAATGTTTACTGTGTTTAATGTGTACTGCTGGTGCACCTCCAAGAGTACCAATACGTAAGCTTTTAAACCTAAAATAATAAACAGTGAATAACATTAAATCATTACGATATGACTACTTTAAATAATACACAAGTTTAACATTTGGTTACACTGATTGTAAAAAGTGGAGTAAAACAAATAAATAAAAAATTGTTCGGGTACATTTCCAGTGAAAACTGTGACGCACTATAGACCGAAAAGAAGCTTTGATCATCATCATAAACCAATGTTCTCTCAGGTGTTAATGGAAGTGACGACAAGAACTTGATATCCAAGCAGGAGACACCCAAGGGGTTAAAAGACAAAACATCCTCTGAGCGGAATTATTTCCTCCCTCAACAACCTGCCTTCCCCTTCCTCCATGTCAGCGTTTTCAGGCCAGTATACTGTGATCATCTGAAATGGGGAAATGCTATGACAACACTGGCCTAATATTATTCTATTTTTACATTTCCAATACTAATGCAGAATCAGACTTTCAATTTTAAATTTAATATAGCCTGAATGTAATTTTAAAAACCTTACAAATCTTTTAATTTAACCATAAGTCATTAGTTTAACACCTTTTACAAAAGCAATGAAAAACAATTAATACAAAATGTTTTAATTACAAGTCATATATTAACAACATAATCTGAGTAACAAAATTTAACCTGAAAAAATGACAAGTTACAATTTAAAAAATTTCAACAGAATTGGTGAGGCTGTTTTACCTGTCTTCGTTTTTTATTTTCAAAAACCTAAAACCTAATTTCCAGTTTTCAATGACGACAATTCTCAGACTTTTGGACCCCCACTGTACTCAAGATCTAGGGCAGGAAATTATGGTCTAGAAATAATAGTGTGAGTGACAACTGCGAAGACCAACGTTCTTGATCTCTTCGTTAAACATTCAGGGGGACCAGAGCTTCTGAAGAATAGAGAATGAAGACGGAACACAAGCAAAGCAAAACACAATTGGACCTGTGGTTCCTCTGGTGTGCCTTGGACCCTGCTGCAAGTTGCCTTGCTTGAATTATTCACGCTGCATCCTGAGTTGCCTTTTTTCTGTAGCAGCCCTTAAGAAGGAAAAACAAAATACAAACCATTGCGTCTTCGTCCTCTCCCACTTGCTGGGACACTCTGTCTTGGCTTTCATGGAGCAGATACAGGCAACAAGGAGATCCAGCAGAAAGAGTTTAATTAGAGAGTCCGTGTCTGGCTGGAGCGTTCATTATGCGCCTCTATCCAAGCAGGCAATTTTACAACCAGAGGCCACGGATCATGGGAGGAGAGATCAGTAGTTTCAAAAGAGGACTCTGTTAAGAAAAACAGGCTGTTAGATGATTGTGAACAAGATGAGTACAAGCAGCCTGGGAGCAAGTGATTACTATATTAGTCTCTTCTGTGGACACTGTCTCCTCCCAATACTCGTGATGGCATATAAGCGAAAGCTCACAACACAGTGGGAGACACACTCAGGGGAAGGAGGAGAACGACCGGCTGTAGACCATGAGACTCAGTGGCTTTATTTCCTAAAACATCCAGACCTCTAAAAATAAGGGAAAAAGGAAGATATTTTTTACTTGCACAGGTGTAGTATTAAAGTTTCAGAACAAAAAGGATGCTGCCAACGCTTGGGATAATATTAATACTAAGTTATTGCCTAGTGTTGGGGAAGCATTTACTGCCAATTCAGACTACAACAGGAAAGAAACAGTACCGGTCCAGAATGGGGCCATGAACTATACTTTCTGCTGACGAACCACAGGGACTGCGGAGGCCCTTCGAGCACCTACACCAACCAAGTGCAACGAGATGACCTGGTTGACTATTGGACAGCTCAATCCAAAGACTGGAACAACTAGAAACCATCATGGAAGAACAACACGCAATGGCTGCATAAGGTAAAACGTTTCTCTTGTATATCACTGTAAAGAAAGTAGATGTACTTTTCAAAAGTAGATTAATTATATTTTAGGACACCTTCAGACTTGATTTGGTGCAGAGTTTCATGTCAGAGATAGTTTATTATTAATTATTATTATTATTATTATTATTATTATTATTATTATATTATATTATTATTATTATTGTTTTATTGGTTTTTTTATTGCTTTGAAAAGCAGTTTTTCTAAATATATATGTGTAATGCTGCACCCGAGTCTGCTTAAAAAAGGATTGGTCAGAAGAACAGTTCAACTGTACTGCAACACAGTTTGAGTTGGTATGAATGCAACTGTCCTAACTTGCAAACCATTACTGATGACGTATCATTTCTATCTTGGCATGCTACCACTTACTAAAAACAATTAATTTCTTGTATCTCTCTTTCATCTCTTGCAACGGTAGATAAATGCAAGCACTGATTTGTGAGTTTAAAGTTTCTTGTTACTTGTTGTGGAACTCAGTTTCAGACCCAAATGTAATGTGAAAAGAGAGACCTCTGAAAAGAGCGGAGAGGATGTTAGAATCAAATTCACACCAACCAACCAAACCAAGACTTAAAGCCAAAACCACTTATAACTTCATTTGTGTTCTTCTCACAATGGAGCATTTTTTAATCACTTTAATCAAGCAGCTAAAAAAAAAAAAAAAACAGGAAAACAACATTAAATGCTTTGATTTAAACTGAATAAACATCATTTGCTGATTATATGATCTGACCAAAGCTTTTATTTGGTTAGGCCTGTCTTGGACAGTAACATTCTGTGTGGTGATTAGTTCACAGTGGTGACTTTTTCATTATACCTTATTAAATGTATGCATTATCTTTTATAATGTTTTACTTTTTTTTTTTGAATATTGAATTATGAAATCATTATTTAAAAAAAAGTGGACACTTGTCAACATTCACATTTTCAATAGTGCTGATATTTGGTAAAAAAAAAGAAAAAAAAGCATGCTTGCATGGTGTGAATATTTATTGCTTAACTATACCATATAGAAGTAAAAGATGGTGGGGGCATTCTAACTGCATTCTACTGAAAAAAAAAAACTGTTTAGAAACAAATTTGCTAATTTTACAGTGCAAAACACACCACACACACATATATATGTATATATATACGTCAACAATTTACGGTCTGAAAATGTTTTAAAAAAAATGAGACATGTTAGCTAAATGGGCTTGGCGGTGAAATTTGTATTTAATAGTAGTAGCCAACCATTTAAACATAGCTATACATAGAATTACATCTAATATCATATAATATATATATATTGTGACTTTTGAACAAAAATGTTAATTCTCACACTAATGAGTGTTTTTAAAATATAATACACTAATTTACAATATGGGCTTTCTGTGACTGTAAAAAGCTCATGACATGAGGACACCCTGTTTAATTTCTGATTTTTTTTTTTTTTCAGCATCTAGCTGTAAAATTCTAACACGTCTATTTCACATCTGACAACGTTGATGCTCTAGACCAGGGTTTCATAACCCTAGAAAAAAATCAGTGCTAACCACCTATTAAAATAAAAGTATGAAATGTTGAGATGATGTGTACAGTGTAAAATTGTCATCTGAAAATGTTTTTTAATGCAGATTAAACTACTAAAAAAAAATTTAGATTTCTATTTTAGTAACACTGTATGCAGGGGCAAAAAAAGTGAAGCAAAAGAAACAATATTTGGTTATGGCAGAAGAAGGGCTCTTCCTCTTAGCAGTCCATTCTAAAGACCTTCAATCTAAGGTCAGAGGCAATCACTCCCCCCTTTTTTGGCTCTGAAGAAACTGTACTATAAGCATCTCACATTATTTGGATACCTGATAATTAATGGCCAAGGCGCTATTCATATGTGCCCAACAAAATGTGTAAGTATGTGGTCACACTTTCAAGTAACAGGCAGAAGGAAACAAGCTGCCAGATGAATCATTTTGGAGCAGGAGTAAACAATTGAATAAGATCAGCTTACATTTTTCTTGAATTATTCGTCATGACACCTTCACATGAAGTGGATCAAGAAAAAGGGTTTGGTGGAATCAAAAGAAGAAGGCAAACCAAATTAACCAGATACAGTAGTCACTAATTAAAATATTCATGCTAAAGTTTGCAGTAGTAATTGGTCTTTATACTTTTGCAAACAAAAACAGTATGGCAAGGCCACTGCAATTTTTTTTCCCTCTCAGCATTCTAGAAATGGTTTGCATTGGAGGATGAAAACTTGTAACTCATTTTCCATCCTGTTTGTTTGAGTGTTGGCTCATTTCAGGAACTCAATACAGGAAAGACATCATACAAGGTCTTTGCACTCAACACTGCTGAGAAATTTCTTTATGGAGCGTCAACTCAAGTGTAGATGCCCCCCTAACAAAATGTCCATTTCAGCACAAAGGTTCAAGAAACTGAACATTTTTACCAACAAAGTTCTTGATAGTCTCATACTGTATTAATTCAAACAACAGCCATTTTATCACCTGTGTCTACAGTGACATTTAGCCTATGTTGCATAGCTTAACAAACAACAGCTTGCTCCACCTCTGCTTACAGACGGTAGAATTGTCATATTGGGCTATCCACTTTATCAATACAAGCTCAAGAAAGCTAATTTCAAAAGTTATTTCTACAAACAACTTTCCGTGATTATTAATGCCTTGCGACAGTTGAATTTTTGAGGGTGTGCATTTTCTGTAATTCACAGGTGAGGCTGTATTTTTCTGTAGTCTTATCTAAAAATCGCAGGTACATCTGCAAAAGATGCATTCGAGCATCTAAAAACAGCAGCAGAGCTCCTTCTCTTAAGACATCATATACATGCAACAGTTTTAAAATAAATCAAATAATCTGATTTCATCCACGAGCTGGAGAACTACATCCAGGACCACCCTCAAACAAGACATGGCCCAAATTCAAAATAATGCGGGGCAAAACCACACAGTGACCATGATGAAAGATTGGGACCAGCTTACTGAGTTCAGACAGCAGAGCAAACCGGAAAATCACTACTGTTGAGGCACAGGTGAGGGTTGTTACTTCACTGTCCCAATTCAGCAGGCATGGAGTCAGTATAAAATAACTAACAGGACTCGATTGATTTTTTCTATTGGCCTGGTTTGGCCAGTTATTTGGAATTTTACTTGCCCTGCTAAAATGTTTGCTGGCTACATCACATGGGTTCTTTTTGTAGAAACAGTGTATGACACCAAAAATGTAGATAACTTGGAAAGTTACACTAATTCTTCGATTCCAATTTCAATACAGTAGCAAAACTACTATTAGCCAAACTAATATAAGTTCAGACATAATTAAAGACAAGTGAACAGCCAGTAATAAAATTTGTATCAATAGAAATATAAAGATTTCTGATTTTATAGAAAAACTAAATCAATAAATCTGACAAAAATCTTGGATAGTTGGCTGTGGCTGGGTATATATGGTCAAAACCAGTGGTTTCTTTACATAATTACCTTTTTGTCTACTTTGTAGTTTTTCTGAATATCAACAATATTAACTTTTACTCTGTACTTGACTACAATTTTTAATATGTACTCTTTTTACTCCGATTCATGATGTCACATTTTGCATGGCATCTACATCTTTTCTGCTACAACTAGGAGTAATATCGCCATATACAGGACACTGACACAATTTGACAGTACTACATCTTGTGTGTTTTGCCCCTTAGTCACCCAAATTTACCAACAAGTCTACTTAACATGAATGCATTAGTAGGGTAGTTGTGAATCCTCAGGGTTTTATATTATGAGAGCGAGGGCATGGCTGAGAACCTTGATTGACGGATATTGAGTGACTGATTCACGCCCCTTTTCAGTACTTCAGCTTTAGCTGAGACTTCAGTGTTTGTAGACAGCTCAAGGCTTGTTGTGTCGACTGATTTATTGCAATTTTTTGTTTTTGAGTATTCAGATTTATTTTGATTTTAGAAAAACACATGATTGGCTCTCCACACTGTTTATGCTATAAGCTATCTGTACTGTCTGTATTCTTTACATTCCTCCCCAGGGTGTAAGCTCACTTTGGATAAAAGCATCTGCAAAATGACTAAATGTAAATGTACTTTTACTGAAGTATGGTTTACAGGTACACTGGTCAAAAAACTTTTTCTAAAACTAAGTCATACAGGTTTATGGCCCTCTTCTCTCCAATTGTTTTTTTTACACAATCAAACTGTGAAATGCCTGAATACCATGGTCTCATATATATAAGTCTGTATATCAGGATCTGAGCAGACATACACACGTTTTTTTAATCAGAAAACTGCAGGTTTTTAGAAAATGTAAGTTGTTCTTGCAGCTCGCTGTCGAAAATTGAAAGGATTGTTTCGGACGATGGATGGTGAACTTTTATATGTTTAATGACATTGATTAGGAGTCATTTACAAGGCAGAGAGCTGAATAACCATTCAGTCTGCTCAACCCAAGTCAAGGTCATTTGCGATCACAATAATTTTTCAAATCTGAAAGAGGGTGTGATACGTGCGTATTGCAGTACAATTGTTTCATTCTATGAATCACAAATACGCATATTGAGAGATAATCAAAAATATAATTTAGGATGGTTTTTCTGCACCAACAATTTTTAAAATGAGGCCCCATGAGTGCAAAATGGAAAATTTTTGGAAGAGAAAATATGAAAGTTGAATGACCGCCAGGCTTTAAGTACAGGTTGCTCAAAGTCTCAAAGACGTGTAAGTGCACTTCTTAAAGACCTAATAGGAGGAAAGACAATGTTATACTCTACAAATGTTGTGGAGAAATGCCAATTGCTCTGAAGGATGGGGTTTACAGTTAAAAAGTTCAGTGAAAGACCACAGCAGCCTGAAACTACAAATACCTTCAGAGAAGAGAGTGATTCAATGTCTGCTAATTTAATATGGCAAATACTCATGATTGCAAGAGTCTATCTCAAGATACATTCTGTGGGAAACACATGTCCATTTATCTCTTTAGGTTATTAACCAACAAACTCGACTTGAACGCCTAGCTTCTTGAGAACTCCATTTCAACCCGCAAACTGGAAAAAGGAAATTCTACAGCAGATATAAATGAAATCAGCAAACTGAATGAAAAAACAGGTAAACATTATTAATTGGACTACTTAAAAAAAACATCACACAACACATTGCCTCTCAAAAACTCTTTAATTTGGTTTAAGCTTTAAGTATGTAAAGACCGTTCAAATCACAGGCACTTTTCTACATACTTCAAATTGCTTTAAAAGCGTGTTCTCTGGTTCCTGTTAGTGTCCTGGAGAAGCGAAACAGTGGTATAAAAAACAATGAAATAAAAAAACAGGAAAGAGAAATACTTGAGCTAGAAAACCTCAAAGAGGAAAAGGAACAGCTCCAAAAAACTGGTGTAAAAGGGGGGGCCAGACTAACATAATGAAAGAGATGGAGCAGCAACTGCTCCAAACCTCCTCTGATAACTCTGCAATGAAGCAGCAGCAGCAAGAACTGACAAATACAGTCAACAACCTAATCCACACAAAATCTCTGTGGGTAAGTGGACCATCCGCTTGCATCGCATTCAACTGAATTCGCACATGGGACCTGGGGCAACATAAACACACCCAAAACAATATTATGCCAGCTCACCAGCAGCTGTGTCAACATGTTTGGGGAAAAAGTGCAACAGTAAATCAGACAACACGACACATAAAAACAATAATCCTCACTATGGTACAATAACCTCAAATATAGTCATTCATTAGAATAGTTTTAGTAAAAAAAACTACTAAGGCACTAGTGATCATGAAAGTATCCTTATTAAAACTTGACCAGTAATCTTACGGTCCATACGGTGCCACAAACAGTAAGAAAATGTGGGCACTGTGACAAAAAATCCAAAATGGTATTGAGTCCTATATATACCAGTCTTTTGTACCACAAACGGTAAACATTATATAGCCATGTAATTAAATCCAAATTCTGACCTAGCCTACCATCCAGTATGCTCCACCCTCAACAAGACATCTTCTTTCATCAGGTAGCAATTCAATGATGCAGGACAAACCAGTCCGTGACAATGACTGTGCTGCTGTCTTTCAGTGTAGGGGAACAAGGAAAGCGGGGTTTCTTCTCATTGACCCTACCCGATACAAAACAGCAGTTCAAGGTACCCTATATCACCTTAACTCAAGTGCATAATGCAGTACAATTCAAACCTAATATTTACCTATGCTAATTTTCTCTCCTTATTCACCCAGAGATCATGATCGATTACTCTGACCCTGTACGACTTTTTTTTTTTTTTTGTTTTTTTTTTTTTTTTTTTTTTTTTTTTTTTTTTTTTTTTTTTTTTAATCAGTGAAACCACCAACGGCGCCCATCCCACACTCCACTATTTCCCATACACAACCAAAGTGGATTAGTCTTTGCAACTTGTACTCAGCTGTTGGCTGTCGCGTCGTCTCTAGATTGCCGTCCAACCGCGCCTTTCTTTATGCCCTTCCTCCCCTTTCCACCCCCCCCATTACGGTTCTCCCCTATATTTTCAAAGGCACCACAAAGCCACACAATCACCCTGAAAAGAACATTAAGCAACTTGTTCTTCCACCATATGCTATTTGATCTTTTGTATTTGTATTGAAATACGTATAACACCTCTTGCCTAATCTCTTTTGTGTTTTCCGGAAGGATTACCATAATGTGGTTTTCACAAGGGACATACGGTTGACCTAAATGGCCCGTTTTAATTTAGGTTGTACTATTGCTTTTAAGAGTGTTTCTCCTGCTTTCCGTCTACTAACCGTTCCCCACCCGCCAGCCATTTCTAACGAAAACCATTATTTAGGAATTACTTGAAGTCCGGTCATGTTGCCTCCTTTTTAGACTTCTCTACAATTGAGAAAGTGACCAAAAAGGTTTTATCTGGAAACAAAAAAATGCAGACATGAGTGTTATGCAGTAGAACATGAAGAGTAATTTACAGAAATGTACAACTTATTTTCCGGCTACTGTGGACATGCAGACCGATGCGAGGTGGATGGACAGTAATACAAAGCGCTTAAGGGCCTTGTTGATTTTCATCAAAGTTGGAAAAAAAATTACAAAATCGGTAGGGATTTAATGGTTGTTTACCTAAATTCCTACTTTAGACTTATGTGTTGTACAGAAGATTTGCATCCTGCAAGGGATGGTGCATATATAGTGCCATCCCAAAAAGGCACCAAAAACACTTTAACAGAACTTTACATTAACTCGCTGTTGGACTATCTGACCCATTACTATCCCAGCAGCTAAGTACTTAGCCATCATTCAAAAAAATGGCTAAAAAACGCATCTCTTTCCCTCTACACTTGACCCTCTAACACTTGCATTCTCTAATTCCACATTTTCTAGTCTATCTACTCCTCAGAATCCTAGATCAGGGTAATTTAAATATTTTTTGTTGTCTTCTGTGGAAAACCTGTTAACTATCTTCTGTTAGATCCTCTGTAAGGACAGTAATAAATGAAAAAAAAATATGATATTTAGGCAAAATAAGAAATATACACACATCTCAACGTTTTGACCCCGGCCTCTTAATGGTATCGTTTTCCCCCCTTCGAATACGCCACAGTGCGCCTGCCTTCCCTGTTTGAACCTTCTGTAATAGTTGCATAGGAGTCCTCAGCTTTCCTCCCGTGTGAACAGACAGATCTCAAAATCATAGTAAGTGGTTGGAAAGGGTTCACATTAGGGGCTTCCCCACTAATAGGCAAACTAATTTGTTCAGTCAACAAGAAGAGGCTTGGTCGACCCAAATTTTTCCCAGATCGCTTAGACTCAGGAAACACAAACAATTATTCACACTAGGGAAGTCACGCAGACGTCAGTGACAGACTAGATCATTAGCGGTTGGTCTTTGTGGTAAACAGTACATCGGGACAGGCCAATCCAAATGCTCGCAAATGATCATCAATCAAACCTCAAATATGGCTTATTCATATGAAATATGTGGCAAAGTATTTAAACACTTTACATGGCTGCTCAATCTCGAATTATAACCTAGAGAAATGCGCCGTCTGTTTTCAAGTGTCTGTGTGGAGTGTGGAAGTTGAACAGTAGAGGACAAATGCAGGACAGCTCGGAGGCTCTGGTGCACTTTTCCTGTACTGGCTCTTAAAATACTCTTTAATTTTTGCTCCACACAGGTAAAAGTAATACATCTTTCGAAGCTGTAAAGATTCTACAATTTATTGTGTGTGTACTCCACAATAACAACCAAATCATTGTGCTTTTTTGTAAAATAATGAAAGCAAAAAGGATGCAAGTTCCTGCTGTCTCTGTGAACTTGAGTGCGCAAAACTGTCGTAATCCCCCCCTCCATCGTGCCTTAAGAAGACACAGAAAAATATCTCTATAGAGAGTATTATACACACAACACACACACCACACAACCACACAAAAACTTACTTTGTGTACTGTGGTCGACTAACCAAGGACTTGTCCCAGCACTTTACATATTATTGCTCGTTTGATTGGTTTTGGATTTTTGCTTCTATCGTCCTTACTTGTAATTCCCTGGATAATTTCAACCATTGCAAAATGTGTCTGATAAAATGACTAAAGGTTACCGTACACTTTAATGAAACATGGACTTTTCCTGTTTTTTCCATTTCAGGGGTGTTGTAGATATCGCAAGGTAAACCACTGGTTTGGGGGAATGAAATCATCTCTAAATTGGACCAAAAGCAAACACAATACGTGCGCAGGATAGATATGATGGACCTGCGAGGGGAATACCAAGCCTTTTCAAATATGGCAGTTATCACTAGATGGAGAGACGCCGAATTAACAGGTGAAGAATTAACCTGTGGTTTTTTTTATACCGGGGAGTTTTGTGATGTGTATTGAGGTTTGTGGTGTGGTTTTAGACTATATGCTGCTATGGAAGGTAGTTAGATGATGCTATATACCGTTTAACACCACAGTAAATATCTACATGGCTCTCAGTAGGCAGGAATGATCTTTTGCTATGTAAGAGTGGCAACGAAAAAAGACGAAAGAAGACCCGTAATTCAGATTTGCTAGAGTAGTTCCTTTATGGTCATCCAGCATACAGAACTTTCTTCTCTTCAAGTATTCATACTTCACCGAATTGATTGGGTGGGCATAGGTGTGTTTCTATACTACGCTATCTATTCATACATATTTTCATTTACTCAAAAGTGATTTTTTATTTTTCTTTCTTTTTGGTTTGGTCCCTCTAAAGTCTGATTCAGTCATTTTGTTCCTCCTATTTAGAAACACAAACCCAGTAGGAAACTGAGGAATAAGCTGTTTGATTCAGTAGTCACACCCATCGCGTTAACCGCTGCCACTCATGTCTGGTTCTGATAATCTCCTGGAGGGCTGGGCGCCACAAGTTTGTCACACAACTCCAAAGACAATAATTTTGCCATCTGGCATAAAATTTTATGGCCTGCGTTTGTAACCATGCAAAAACAGGATCCAACACAGTTCCCCTGAACAACGTTTACCATCTGACCCTTAAACAAGCTAATGTATACCTACCATTTTTAGTTTGCTGGGAGGTTTGATTTCATTAGCAAATGTAAGGAAATAATGACGACGGTTCAGTGAACTTAATTAGAAAAATAATGCACACCCGTGGTGGTTGATGTTACATCTTGGGTTTGCATCTATTTTTCTAAGTATTTCAATTTCAACGGCGCCGCTTATTACTACCGTTACCACACCTTGGCAAGAACACTCGATCAGACTGATATATATTTAAAGGGCCTTCGTACTGTTTTTTGAGCTACTTAATCGCTAATTGTGAGACGGAATTATTTCTTTCAGCATCCTCATCCAGCGCCTCTTTTGCTGGTTCCAAAACGTTTAATTTTAAAGCTGGTAATGGAGGCTTGAGCCGTTGATAGCACTCTCATGTCACTTATTAATGAAGTTTAATTCTCAGAAAGCAGAGCCGAGAGAGAACAGAGACCACACAGAGAAAGAGCAAACGAAAGAGAGAGAGCTGTGTGTGAATTAGGCTGAATATGGGGGCCTCCCTAACAGTGTGCTTTGGTAGGCTGCATGTCGACGCTCGCTAACACAGCAGTAGGTGCTGTCTCCTATAACCTCGCTAGTGAGAAATGAATTCTACTTGGAAAATCGTCTGCTCATTTGTTGTTATCACAGCCATATTGTTGTTTTTGTTAGTCCCTAAGTTAATTTCCTTTATTATAGTTTTACTATGCAAACTCTGCATATGGGACTTTCATGCGTAATCCTGCAAGCTCCAAGCCAGAGCTGCCTGCGAAACATACGTCACTCTTGTGCGTTTTTTCCCACAACAACTAATTGCACACCTCAGAATGTTTGCCAGCCAAATCAGATTCAAGCATTCAACGTGTCCCTTTAGTATAGGGCTAAAATAATCGATGTGAATGGTCCTAGCATTAAATACTATCGGATTAAAACTTGTCCATCTTTAATCCGATTCAGATTAATTATCCAATAACATTCTTAGTACTGGGGATGAATTAATACCTAGAACTCAGCTTTTTTTTCTGGTCGTCATCTTAAGGGCAGTATTCCATTTTTTTTTTCTCTTACTCTTGAGATCATCAAAATGCATTTTTGGGCAATATCCTACACATCTCCTGCCAGAATTATCGCTGTTTTAGCATTTACCTAAAAGAAGGTATACCCGAGAAACAAAACTAAAACATATAAAACTTTTTAAACGACGTTTTAAAAACACCACCTGTGATTGACCCAGTACATTTCCATAAAAAGTACTCGTGACAGTGTAATCAGGTATCTTGATGGCACATTTTGCTGACATGTATATTTTAAAGGGGCCCTATTATCTTTTTTTATTTATTTTATTATTTATATCGAGTCAGATCTCTTCTATATCAAGCAAAGCACTGTTTCCTGAACATCACCCAAACACCTTGACTGTGTCCTGATTGTCTCATCCGAAGGATGATGACTTTACAAAAGGGGTCATATGATGTTGCTTTAAAAAGAACATTATGTTGGTGAATGAAAAAATGGGTTTATTATGCAGTTTTAGTTTAAAAACCATTACATTATTTTCACACATACTAATACATTATTGTTTCTCCTCTATGCCATGCCTTTCTGAAACTCGTCGATTTTTTTACAAAGCTCATCGGGTCTTGAAAAGTAAGGTGGTGCTCTGATTGGCCAGCTATTCAGTGCACTCTGTGATTTGGCCCTGAAATGCCTCAAGCGAGTGACGGAAATGTTACGGCCCCTTATCAAGCACTGCGATATGTGTGTCCCCGGGGTAGCGCCGAGGACAAAAACATTAAAACCTATTATGAAACATAGGCATTTGACATTGGCACCAGTTGGGGGACATAAATTACGTATTATAATGACAATACCAGTTTGCTTCTCATTCCAGTCCTTGTGGCCACCAGCTCTCGCATATTTTTGCATGTCTTTGTTAGCACACTGAATTCAGATAATCAGCTTGTTAAAAGTGAGCCCGGTTTCATCTGTGTTGTGTGTTCCCTACACAGTGTTAATCTGCATTCACCACAGCAGGGGAAATCTGTTGAAGTTTTACCTCACTCTCCTCATGAACATTCCACATCACCGATTTATTGCACCTGCGCAATGTCCTCACAAACATGGACAAGTGTGAAATCTTATACTCTCTGGTAAATACATACAATCGTACATTCACGTCTCCCACACTGAGTTCAGTCCACTTGACTTGAATGCAACACATACGTTTCGATTCGTGTCTTGTCGCCCAGTGTAGTGATGGGGACACTATACTGTTTCAACACCAAGCACCCCGTCCCTTCGGATGAGCGGTTGGAGAACCAAGGTCCTGGACTCTCTGTGGTCATCATAAAATCCCCAGAAATGTCTTTCGAAAAGAGTCAGAGGGTGCCCTTGGCTAAATTCCTGGCTAAATTCGCCCACCATATGGCCTCTGATCATCAATGGACCTCCTTAACAATCCCCATATCTGCTGATTGGCAATCACTCTGTCTCACACTATTCTGTCTCCAACTCTCTCCCTCACTACCAGTAAGCTGGTGTGTTGTGGTGGGCGTATCTGTTCTGGCGCACTATGGCTGCTGTTGCATCATCCATGGTGGTTGCTGCATACTGGGTGGTGGATGAGGAGATACACCCTGACAATGTAAAGTGCTTTGAAGTGCCTAGAAAGCACTATAAATGTACGGGAATTATTAAATTCAATTATTAGTAGTGCATGTAACATGGCGGATTATCCTGTGATGTCCCACCACTCTCTTCGCAGGGCACTTACGTTCGAATAGATCAAACGTCTGAAAAGCAATAAGAAAACATAAAAAAAATGTGCAGAGCAGGGGGATGGGAGGACTGGGAAATCGGGGAACCCCTGACTTGTACTGTGCCCCTTTTACAAATATATTAAATTTTTACGCGTTTTGCTAGCTTGCGCCATGTGTAACATAAAACCATGTCTGCATTTGTGAATCAGAGAAACGTCAAACAGCGCTACTGTACGAGTGCCTCAAAACTCGCGTTTGAATTGTCAGTGGCCAATACATCCTTAAATATGTAAACATAGGCTACTATACAAGACTGTGAGGTCAGAACAGCTGGTCATTGTAAAATTCTAGAACTCTCCCAGGATCAGACGAAACAGTCCTCCATAAAATGCACCTGCACACATCTGAACAGGAATTTGGGCTGGTTGAAACTAATTCTGGAACAGTGTTGTAAATACAACTTTTAACCACTGATGGTTCTAGTTGTCGGCGCCTTTTTTTAGAAGACCAACCAAATTAGGTTCTTTCATTTTCACAAGGAAATACGCGATTCATCCACAACATGTTCCTGTGGCGGGCAACACCACGAGAATAAAAGTTACTCCGTCTTTCTTGCCTGATACATGTTTGGTGCGCTCGTTTAGGCAAGATCGTACCCACATTGGGACCGTATGGGATGGTGGGGGCATGTTTTAAACGCAGGCGTCTTGTAGCGACGGGAATTGGCATAGGTCTGTAACTTTCATGAGAGATCTCTCCTCTGGATTTGAGACTTTAGTCTTTGCAACTTTACAAATCCTCTCTATCATGCCACCAAGAGCTTTGTAATCCCTCCTTACAAGAAAGGAAAAATTGAAAGTCCCGGCCTACAAGCATAGCCCCCCCTTTAACAATACAAGCGTGTCCCCATCACTAATACACAGTGCGCTAGGACGCCCCTACAGCTCAGGACAACAGTCTAATGCAGCTGCACTCCCTTTCTTGGCCCGTCACTCAACCCCTAAGTTTTCCCAGGAGGTCTCGCCTTCCCAGGACAACTGGACCCCATGGCTCAGCCCCTGTCTTAGCTGCATGAGAGTGATATGTTTGCTGGCCTGGATTGTAGTATGTGTGTTGTTCGCTATGTCCAAAGAGATGCTGTTTCACAGGTCTAATACCAATACACATTTCTTTTCCAGCGTTTTATAAGACATTTACCTACTCGTGTTCAGGTGAACTTTGCGTGCATTTGACATGTCGACGTTGGGTTTGTTTTGAAAGAGTCTACTTTCTGTTGTATGATTGTATGTGTTAAAGAAAACCATATATTCAGAAATGTAAACTGAACAAGACTCTTAAATGCATGCAAAGAATACATTTTCATGGATGATCAAAAAACTGGCAACGTGATCCGCGATAAATTTTGTGATAATAATAATAATAATAATAATAAGAGGCTCTAGCAGTTGCCCTCAGGTCCAGTGCGATGGCTGAACATATTAAAGTGGTGGGTGAAGCACAAAACTAGTCTTTACACAAGATTACCTTTTATTATTTTGACTCTGACCATGACAACTCAAATACTCCATTAACTTGGTGCTGGATCTGCTGTGTTGGAAGTTTGATCAAATACTAAGGCTAATAATTTAACTATTTAGTTTTAAGACGTGGAATTAATGCCCCATCAATATGGCCCAAGGAAAACCATTATAATCTCTGCTTTTCAGGACATTCTTTACATAGGAGTGTAGGTATTTGGCCATAAGCATTACAAAAAAAAATAAATTGTAACAAACTTGTTTCACTGCCTAAATGTCCTGGACAAGATTTTAGTCCATTGGTAAATCCTCCTCTCCTGTCCCTTGTTTGGTTAGGATAAACATTCATCAGGGTTTACCACACGTAACACCAAAAAATAAAATAAAATGCCCAATAAACATTGCGGCCTAGCAACTCTCTTTGCCATCCCTTCATAACACATTAAGTCCTTCAAATGCTCCATCAGGTTTTTAGGTGTCCTAAAGCGGTCACAGGGACAACCACACATGCAGTGTGTGAAAGCTATATCGATGCCTATTTTTACTTATTCTTAGCCTCTAAATCAAATCACGGGTGAGTGACAATCCTAAAAAATTGATAGCCAGTGGCTAATGACAGATTATTTAATCTTTCTGTGTGAAATTTTTGTTGCATATACCTTACCAAGTAACATTCCTTCCTGTCGGGGCAAGTCTAGGTGTCTTAAAATGATGTGCCTGTTATGTTACAGTTCAAGGATTGGCTTTTTAATGTTTGATTTCAAAGCTTTTAATTTGACAGACCAGACATAATCTGGTTATACAAATGATACATTTATATGTACCATGATAAAGGAAAATGCAATACACTTACAAAGACTGAGAAATTTAGAGTTTTATGCATTTTAGCGGTTGATGTGTTTTGCCTTGTCTTATTC
Organism: Cyprinus carpio; assembly: GCF_018340385.1. NCBI lineage: Eukaryota > Metazoa > Chordata > Actinopteri > Cypriniformes > Cyprinidae > Cyprinus > Cyprinus carpio. The sequence goes on from NC_056609.1 coordinate 6,442,371, forward strand.
ATAACTGGTTAGAAAGAAAATATTAATAAACTGAGTATTTATAACATATGAATATGTCTGCATTTCCACTTCTTATAGGATACACCTCAACGGCTACAGTGGAACAGCAGGGAGAACCAGTAGCCATGGGACAGCAAGGAGTTGATTCCCGCACAAAAGGACATAGACCACGGACCAAATGTGTTTGCACATGTTCACAAAGGCTTTCAGGAGGTGACGAGCAGAGTAATTTACAATAAATACTATAAGTATCCGTCATGAAATTCTAAAATTGTTGCAGGCAATGGGGTGTTAACACATACTGATTAATATTCAGAGAGTTAAACAACTTGGCACAAGCTTGAATGGTTCATGTGCTGCACATGGCAGCCAATGAGCGCTTACTGCGCACTTGCATTTTATATGGCTGGTTAGCCATTCATTTGGGATGTCCTGCAGCGCACTTTCAGAGTTTACTCTGAAAACCTCCACCTTACCCCAGCTCCACCTGTATAGATCTGCAAGGGATTTTATTTTGTATGCTATTTGTGCAGCAGCTGCATGTCTTAAATACTCACGGCACCGTATCACCATATAGCAGGGTTCGTACACAAACTGCAAAATGAAACTTCCAGGACTTTCACGGGACTTTTCAAGCACACTTTTTTGGGACTCAAATCCGAGATCACAATATCTGTTGGAGTCATCTTTCAAATTCTAATAAATAAATTAATAAAAACAAAATGGTACAAAATAACATGTAGCACATTCAAAACATGCAATGGACACTGTGGCAACTTTACATTTGAAAAAGGATTACTATGGGTTACTACTCGCTTTCCTTATTCAAAGTGTTTTTTTTTGTTTTTTTTAATGAATATATGATTGACCTGAAGAGTATAGTAAAAGCTTCATCATACACTTGGAAAAATTATGAGCGTACAGGTCCTTCTCAAAAAATTAGCATCATTGTGAAAAAGTTATTTTTTTCCATAATGTAATGATAAAAATTAAACCTTCATATATTTTCGGGATCATTGCACCACCAACTGAAATATTTCAAGTTCTTTTATTGTTTTAATACTGATGATTTTGGCATACAGCTCATGAAAACCCAAAAATTCCTATCTCAAAAAAATTAGCATATCATGAAAAGGTTCTCTAAACGAGCTATTAACCTAATCATCTGAATAAAACTAAGATTCCTGAGGCCTTTTAAAAACTCCCAGCCTGGTTCATTACTCAAAAAAACCGCAATCATGGGTAAGAATGCCGACCTGCCTGCTGTCCAGAAGGCCATCATTGACACCCTCAAGCGAGAGGGTAAGACACAGAAAGAAATTTCTGAACGAATAGGCTGTTCCCAGAGTGCTGTATCAAGGCACTTCAGTGGGAAGTATGTGGGAAGGAAAAAGTGTGGCAAAAAACGCAGCACAACGAGAAGAGGTGACACGGACCCTGAGGAAGATTGTGGAGAAGGACCGATTCCCATACCTTGGGGGACCTGCGGAAGCAGTGGGACTGAGTCTGGAGTAGAAAACATCCAGAGCCACCGTGCACAGGCGTGTGCTTTTGAACCAGAAAAAAACAGCGGCAAGACAGAAGCGCCTGACCTGGGCTACAGAGAAGCAGCACTGGACTGTTGCTCAGTGGTCCAAAGTACTTTTTTCGGATGAAAAGCAAATTTTGCATGTCATTCGGAAATCAAGGTGCCAGAGTCTGGAGGAAGAATGGGGAGAAGGAAATGCCAAAATGCCTGAAGTCCAGTGTCAAGTACCCACAGGTCAGTGATGGTCTGGGGGTGCATGTCAGCTGCTCTGGTGTTGGTTCGCCACTGTGTTTTTATCACAGGGCAGGGTCAATGCAGCTAGCTATCAGGAGATTTTGAGAGCACTCATGCTTCCCTCTGCTGAAAAGCTTTATGGAGATGAAGAAGATTTCGTTTTTCAGCACGACATGGCACCTGCTTCACAGTGCCAAAACCCCTGGTAAATGGTTTACTGACCATGGTATTACTGTGTCAATTGGCCTGCAACTTCTCCTGACCTGAAAAACCCCATAGAGAATCTGTGGGATATTGAAAGTGGAGAAAGTTGAGAGACGCAAGACCCAACACTCTGGATGAGCTTAAGGCTGCTATCGAAGCATCCTGGGCCTCCATAACACCTCAGCAGTGCCACAGGCTGATTGCCTCCATGCCACGCCGCATTGAAGCCGTCATTTCTGCAAAAGGATTCCCGACCAAGTATTGAGTGCATAACTGAACATAATTATTTGAAGGTTGACTTTTTTGTATTAAAAAACACTTTTCTTTTATTGGTCATATGAAATATGCTAATTTTTTGAGATAGGAATTTTTGGGTTTTCATGAGCTGTATGCCAAAATCATCAGTATTAAAACAATTAAAAGGACCTGAAATATTTCAGTTGGTGTGCAATGAATCTAAAATATATGAAAGTTTAATTTTTATCATTACATTATGGAAAATAATGAACTTTTTCACAATATGCTAATTTTTTGAGAAGGACCTGTATATCATGTTCATGGACACTTGGGGTGTGACAATACATTTAGCTCACAAGATGAAACAAAATAAATATACTCAGTTTACTAGAAGAGACAATATTTTAATACTATTTTTAAGAAATTTTCAGGGACAAAATGTGTCTTTTAATCACAAAAAGCAAAACCGCTGAGCTCCGCAAAACAATGTAGATGTATTTTGAAATATTTTAACTAATCTAGAGCTATAACGAACAATTATTTTGGTAATTACGTAATCTACTGATAATTTTGACCATGGAGGAATCTGAGATTTTTTTTTTTGGTAATAAAAATAGACCTAAGTGAAAAACTGGATTAAATATGACTACATTTATATATATTAAACTAACGATGAGGACAACATAATTGGTTTGAATAAAGTATCAAAACCATCACATGGTTTTATTGAACAACATTGTTAAAATACATAAAGTAATAGGCCTGTACTACATTATATGAACATAACCAACTTAAGTACATTAAGTATTATAACAAATGCCTCCACAGGGCACTAGCAGCCTGGTGATATTTCACTTTACAGCATGATTCTATGAGTTTTAAATCCATATAATTTTTAATATTTGGTCTCACAAACTCAGAGCTAGGGCTTAAACTTTTATTTTGAAATTTGCGATGTACAACAAATCGCATAGAAATATTGATGTATTATCCTGTGCTGGCATGGGTTTCTAAAAGATTTACATTATTAAATCTAGTGAGATAACGCACACTGTTTTCCCAGACGAATGTTAAGCAGCCCAAACTCACAGCATATGCAGAGGAAGAGTTTGTGGACCGAGCTGCCAAGATGGAGATGTGCTCCACACTTGTAAATGATAACAGTGCAACACAAAGCCAGACTTTATACGCGTTCACATAGGTTTTCCCAGACAAATGTTAAGCAGCCCAAACTCACAGCATTGCAGAGGAAGAATTTGTGGACCGAGCGGCCAAGATGGAGATGTGCTCCACGCTTGTAAATGATAACAGTGCAACACAAAGCCAGACATTATACGCATTCCCAAATGAAACCCAAACAAACAGCACATGCAATAAAAGACCAAACAATATAATGCAAGCACTATCAAAGGTTTTACCACAAACTCAACTTTATATTGATATTGTGACATTGCTTTACACCTCAAGGAGTAATATCACGAGATCATGTGCGCTCTGGGCAGCAGGGTGAGGTGGCTCTGTATTTAGACATGCTGCATCTTTAATTTAGTGAGAAAAGATTGTTTTTGTTGAAAACAAAAATTAACACCAATTTCATATATACCCCCTTTTAAACATTCAAGTACTTTTCAAAAACCTTTTCATAAATATGGCTGTTTTCAAGGGTTTTCCAGGACTTAAATTTCAAAAAGTCAAATTCAAGTACTTCAAGCACTTTGAACGAACCCTGCACATGCATTGGCAGTAGCAAGTTCCGGTACTTGCTTGCAGCAGCAGCATAGCAGATCTAAATACATTAACATAAAGACCAAATACATTAACATTGTTATATCCATCACCATGCTAAAAACTTCCAAGAGTTGTCATGATTGAACTTAATATATAACTGTTGTATTGTATGCTTTATACGTTGTCTTATTCTAATGGATTTGGAGCACTCATCTGTCCAAATTTTTTTTTTCTTTGCACTACCCCAGAAATCTGTATAGAATATATTTTATGGGTCATGGTTTACCAGCAAAATTAGCCAGGAATTAATCAGCTCATTTGGGAATTTAGTCCTCATGAATGCTGACATTAAAGGGGTCATGAACGGAGAAATTCCCTTGATCTTTTTATATATAAGGGCTCATTGTGCTATGTGTTTTTGTGTGTTTGTGTTTTTTTTTTTAGTTTCAGAACTCAAAACTTACTTGCTAGTCTAAAAACAGCTTATATTGAAGTCAATCTGCCAAAATGACTGGTTTTGGAATGTGCCACTTTATGATGTAATAGTGTGGCTAAACACTGCCTAAACACTGTTTAGTCCCGTCCACTGATTCGCACACGTAGTAGGTAAATGACAAGAGTGGAAAATACAGGTCTGTGCAGAAACCAAACGATAAACTACATTTGATGAACTTTATTTTTAATGAAGTGCCAGACCGTGTTGGCAAGAACTTGGTTCTTTGTTCGCTTGATTTTTCTGTGAATTCATTTACATACAAGGCACAATCTGAGAAAGAATTTTCAGAAAGATTAAAACTAAAAAACGATGCTGTGCCAACTATTATTGGATACAAGGTCGCACCCTACATGTGTGAGTGAATGTTTCATTACGTGATCACTACTGCTTTGTCCGGTTATTACAGACCGTTTGATATGTACTGATTTGATGCGTTTTTACCCTAAAACACACGCAGTGACCATCTAGGTAGGATGAAGGCTGTCAGACAAACATACACAAAACTGTTAGCCAATCATAGCAGTGGGCGTTTACTGTGAGTCTGCAATCCGTTACACCTATCCAAAGGGATTGTTCTGATGAGGTGGGGGAAAAAAACAGGACAGAAAATGGCCTATAGCTTCTAAATTGTTTTTTTTTTTTCTTTTTGTAAAATTATTGACATTATAAATGGACCTATTTCGTATCCACATACTATATATTGCCAACTATACAATCAAGTTCTCGAGAATAGAAGTTACAGACTATAAAGGTAAGAATTAAATGGTCTTGACTTAAATTCATGTTTTCCATCACCATGTGATATTTTTCCCCTTAAATGCTAAAAACACAGTTTATACAATGTGCAGAGGTTCTGTAAACTGTCCAAAAGCCCTTGTTTGTGAGCCTGGGGTATGTTTACGACCAACGTTTTGTGTTGACACAACAGACAATACACAGTTGACAGGTAGTTTTCATGTCCTAACCTAAGAATATATTTTTGTTGTATCATTTAGGTTGGTGGTTTGATGCCTTGTGGGACCATCTAATCTCAATGGCGTATACTACCAGCAGGGGCAGAACACCAATCGGTTCAATGGTATCAAATGGTACTATTGGAAAGGTTTGGCATATTCACTAAAGGCCACCACTATGATGATAAGACCATCCAACTTCTGAGCATATACTTATAACGCACAATAAATAATTACCGATGTCACTGCTTTTCTTATCCTGTAAGGAAAATTTTGGTGGCTTGACCTTCATGCACCTCTGATAAATGATTATTATTAAGATCAAGCACTTGAAAAAAGCAAAGAAGGCTTTTTTCTGTGTTATATAGCTAATCAACTGAACACAAAAACCATGATTTTACAAACATATTAAAATAGAAAGCTTCATCAATGGACAAGTTTTGTTGAAATGGACGTATGAATACTTGCTGTTAATTGAAGACAATAATTGAAGAATAACAGCTGTAAATGGGACACAGCTGTAAACGGAATTACCTTGATGCTTCACAGAATTTTCTAAAATCTATAGATAAGCAGGAATTAAACTATTTTCTTATTGTGATTATTTTATTTGTAATTAATATATTGTAAATACCACAAATTATTTACAGAAATTGATATATTTTCAATGTAACCATGGTACAAGAGTGATTTAAATGCATAATGCTGAGGACATTCTTTACATTTGTCTTACAAATTGTTGCTCTACACAAACTGTTGTTTACACATGGTTAGTGCTTTTGAATTTCTTAACTGTGGGCATTTTTGTTGACAGATGACCAGACTCCACAGCATTCCTTAAAGGTTTATTTTACCCACAATGGAAAACCGTCATGTTGTTCCAAATTAAAAATTTTCATAATTACTCACCCCCCCCTTGTCATTCCAAATCCATAAGACTTTCGTTCATCATTGGAAAACAAATGAAGATATTTTTGTGTGTTAGCTGAAACAATAGCTCTGTATATTTAAAGACCAACAAAAAAGTAGCAAAGATTTTTTCACTATTTACAGGTTCATACCACCTTTTCCTGAATGCTGAAGTCTTGTCCAACTCATATACATTGAAAACAGATGGGTGCTCATTCTACATACAGCACCCGATCGGGTGAAGTTCGGGAGGGTTTTTTCCACAAAATGCATACTTTTTTTAGGGAGTATTTTAACATAAGCGCAGACCATTGGAGACAGTCGACCAAGTATAGTATGTCACTTCATAGACGTTTCAAAAACCCCAAAATGGCAATTCAACGTTCAATTCCTGAAAACTAGCACCGACCAACACCAATAGACACAGACAGGGTAACATGCTGATCAGACATAACATGATGTCTGTTGCCTTCTGTCTGCGAAGTGTGAATTGGAATTTAGAATCCATCATGGCAGCACTCATCTGTAATTTTCTGCCAGGACTTCATTGGTTAAGTTTACAGACATTTCCCTTAACCCTAAAACAACTCAGCTGCATTGTGTAATTTAAGATAACAGTAAAACAAATACAGAAAATCCTTCATATTTACAAAAAAACATTAGGCCTTATTTTTTACAGACTTTCTGATAGGGTGGGATTCTTTACTCAATTTTAAATACCTACTGGCAAAAAGGCTCAAAATAAGGAGAGCTTATGTACTTGTTTGTTTTCTTTGACATTATACATATTATATTATACTTGTTTATTTACTTTTTGACAGACATTTCATTCTGAAGAAAATTTAGAAAAATGCCATATAGCCCTTACTCTTTATTTATTTCAATGCTTCCTATGGACTCTGAAACCATCTATCTTATAAATCAACTGTCCAAGCCAGAAGAAGAAGAAGAAAAAAAAAAAAACCAGGAAACAACCTTTTATGTGAGATCACCATGTGTAATTGTGGTGCATCTGCAAAGTGATATATTTTAACTGTGCACATCTCGTGTATGTGATTAAATAGTGCTCAAGTGCCACATTTTAAACTCCAATTCATACAAAAGTTAATTTGAGCTCAATGCCTGAGAAAAATGACAAAATTAATATTATGCTACTGTATTTTTATTTACTTCGTTTAAACCCAGTCATGTATAGCTTAAGTGTATGTCTTAAGCACAAGAATGTTGTTTGTATTGTCCGTGCCTGCACTATTTATAATAACCTTCACCTAAAATCAGAGAGCACTTTAAAGTTTAGACTCAAACGGTTAAGAGTGGTGAAAAGTATGTCAGAGGGAACATTCAACCAACCTGTTAATATTCTGAAATGAAATCTGAAGCTACTAATCACTGTTTTTCTATTTTCTATCAAACTTTATCTCAAAATACACACACACACACACACAACTGCAATCAAAATAATTTAACCCCTGAGAGACTGCAATAACTTCAAGGTGTAAGCTTTTCTGGGGGCGTGAGGTGTCTTCTTGCTTTATGGCAGATCACAGACTTATAAGTGCATTACCGCCACATATCTCTCAAGTGAACCACTGACACCTCTAATTGGGATGTAAAATAGAGTGTCAATGGTCCATTTGAGAGATAGGTGGTGGTAATGCACTTATAAGTCTGCGATCTGCCATAAAGCAAGATGACGACGCCTCACGAGCCTGGCCGTGCTGCTGCTGAGAAGAAAGCGCACAGGAGGTACAAGAAGCACAGAAGAAGACGCCTCAAGTGCCTGGACGCTTGCTGCTGATAACACGCACAAGAGGACACGATCAGGAGAGTTCTTTCAGTTTGTTGATTGGGTTGATAGTTTTTTATCTTTAGACATCAATATATATCGTCACGAGCCGCAGGGTTTAATTTGGTTTTGTTTGTTTATGTTTGTGTTTAGTTTTATGTGTATTGGTTTTAGCCGTGATTGTGATATCCACTTACATTATAAGACTGATAGACTGCAACGGCTTGAGCTAAAAATCTTGGTTTGTGTTCAACTGAAAGAAACTGAAGAAACAGTCACCTACATCTTGGATGCCCTGGGGGTAAGCAGTTGCACATAAAATTTTCATTTTTGGGTGAACTATCCCTTATATATGGGTATTGTAGGAGTGCATGATGGTCACAAGAGGGTGCACTTCTGACAAAAAAATAAAATAAAAAAAAAATAAAAAACTTTCCTGTGGCGCCCACCAGTCATTTTGTGACCTAGAAACAACTACCCATGTCGCCTATGCTACGGTAGACGGCCTGATTTTAATCAAAGTATTATTATATATAACAGCAAAAAGTTAAGTGGCAAATAGGAAAAGTCAAAAGAGCTCTCACACAAAAGCTATAATAAATTGTTTAATTAAATTTACTATGGCTACAAGACGCACATGGGAGCCTTCTTCAGAATAACTCAAATCTGTGTATTAAACTTTCTATAATAGTTTACTGAGCATTTGTTGATTTTAATGTTTTTATAAAATTTTGTTCTGGGAAGCAAAATGTCCAGGTCAAGGGGGTTGAATAATTTTGATTGCAAACTGTGTATACATACATTTTTTGTTTGCACTATGAGTCAGGGCTGACTTGCATCTCCAACCAGGATTTTATTAACCCCTTTAAGCAAAAAGAGGTAGCATCAAAATATACACTTGACTGAAAATAAATCATTTGTTTTTATCATTTAAACTCTTTTAAATGTAAAAAATATGATTTAATGCTCATTCCATGTTAGCTCCTTTTTTTGTAAAAAATTCAATATTATGTTGAACATGGATTTATTCTTCTATTGCACTTATAATTGTTTTCACATTGCAAATGCTGCACATGTCTTAAATTATGTAAATACTATAATGTGTTTTTAAGTTCTAATGATTAATGTATTTAGTGAACAAGAGTACTTCTAAATATATAGTTGCCTAATTCACAAGATTAAATGAAACTTGATTAATTAAAACAAATTTATTAAAAGAAACTAAATCCGCGTTCCATTCAGCTATGATAAAGATAAATTAATTTCCACACCCTATAAGCCTGGAGCATCTAAACCTCCTCCACTGTCTGTTTCAAGCGTCAGCTCTCAAAGTATGTCCGAAAAGTAAGATAATGTGTTTAATACAGCAGATAATAATACAGCAGATTCTGCCATAATCGTTGCTTGGGTTGCGTACATAAGTATGGGGCGGAGCTTTCAAAATAGGGGTGAGACCTTTTGGGCGTAGGGGTGTGTTTGCTTTGGTGATTTGAAATATCAGCATTGACTACCAGAATCACTTACCCCACCTTAATGATATGATATCTTGACATATAGCCAATGATACAATACATTAAATATATTGTTCAGTCATGAAACTCTTGGATGGCGCAGGAGTTAAACGATCTGGAACAAGCTGATTGTTTCATGGTGCAATATGCAGCCAATGAGCATTACTGCCTTGCACATCACTATGGGCGGGCTGGCTAGCATTCGCTTGAGATTCCTGCAGAGTGCTTTCAGAGTTTCTCTGAAACTCAACAGTCTAGATAAGTAAAACGGTGTTCACTCTGATTTCAGTGCACTATGCATGTGTCAGATTAGAGTGGTTCTTTAAAATAGAACCATGTCCAGGTTATTCGCATGAGGAGTAATTACTAAGCATGTCTTGTTCATATAACAGCAGTAGCATTAGCAGCAGCAGCAAACAGTTTTCCTAGTTCATGTATGTGAGAATACAACGTCAATCATCGTGGATTTTAGAACAGTAAAGTGAATTGGGGATTACCTTATTTGCCTGAAGTCTCCAATTCTTTTAATACCTTCTGTGGGCATTAATTTCTACATAAACCACAAACAAATCACTTTCATGTGATGCAACCTCAATAGGGGGTCTGTCTGCAGTTGCCATTTCACAGTTGTCTCACAGTTTTAAGTCAAAGGTGAACGTTATAATCGTGCATCATTTCATAAGCATCCTATCTGTCAACAGCCTTACCCATTTAGCAATAACAATTTAATGAGCAAACAGAAAATAACGTACCCGCTCATACGTGTACTCTGGCCATGTCGCCAATGTGCACTTCAGCAAGGGGAGCGTTCATTCTTAAAGGGGGCCATTTCACTCGTTACCATGGTTCAGCGATAGTGAAGAGTTATTATGAAAGATGTTTTAGTGATATTTAATTAATCATGAATCGTTTTTTTAAAATATAAAGATGGCTGCTAATAACAAAAGCAATTCCAATCAGTAGCCCATGTACAATGTAGTAATAGTAGGACACTCTTAAACTGGAATTTACTATTGTTTGTCAGTTGGGCTTACAAGCAATTATAGTACTTTCATTGAGCATAGCGCAGTATCAGAATTCAGATTGTATTATTAGCGAATTGTTAATAGCAGTATGTATAGCAAATCAAGTCAAATTATACTGGTTTTTTTATGATAACATGGGGTAAGAACCTCTTTAAAGCTGAAATATGCTTTTATTACTTATTAACAGGGCGTACAAAGATCTTGTGAACTCTTCAAAACAAAATAGGGCATTATTTGTTTGCGTTTGCGTTTCATTGTTTAATAAAAGACGCTTATAGTAATTCTAAGAGTACTTTCATGCACCTGTAGCAGCAGTATGTCTAACTATCAGATCCACATTTTTTAGCTAATTTAAAAAGCAGCAGAATGGGATAGCAATTTCAGATTGCAACGTTTAGAAATAATATTAGCAGCAGTCTGCATAGCAACCATTATTATTGCTAATATAGTACAGGCAGCAGAAAGTACTTTTAGTTGCCACAGAAAATTTCAATGATAATGCATGGATGGGCTACCAGCAATTCTAATAATTTCATGGAGTGTAGGCAGCAGTATCCATAGGAATTTCAGATGTGTGTTATTAGGCAAATTATTAATAGGCAGTATTACATACGCAAATCAAATTATGTATTTAGTTGCGCAGCAACTGGTAGGTAGTGTACTCTTCATGCTCGAATAGGCATCATTTGTGTTTTGTTTCTTTAAAAGGGGCTTATAACAATTCTAAGTACCTTTGAGCAGCTGTAGCAGCAGTATGCATAGTTATTCAGATCACATGTAGTGAATTTATAGAGCAGCATGCAGCATGCATAGCAAATTCAAATGCAATGTTAGAAATATATAGCAGAAAAGGAAGCCAAATTATTGGTGCTAATTATAGCAGCATGCAGCTTGAAGTACTTCAGTAGCTTGAAAACTTTCAGTGATAATCGCATGGGTAAAGTAACTCTTTAAAGTGAAATAGGCATTTATTTATTTGCTATTTAATAGGGCTTTTACAATTAGGTTTTGTGAACTCTTCAAAGTTTAAATTATTTGATTGCGGGTTGCTTTTAATAAAGACGATTATAGCAATTCTAAGTACCCATTTCTGCAGCTGTAGCAGAAATATGCATAGCAATTCAGACGCTTGTTTAGTGAATTTTAATAGCAGCAGCAAGCATGGCAAAATTCAGATGTAATGTTAAAAATATTAGCAGCAGTCTGCATGGCAATCCAATTGTTGCTAATATAGCAGTGGCACCAGGACTAGAGTCACATTGAGTTGGCATGAAATTTCAGTGATAAGATAACGCTTGGCTTGGGCGAGTGAACTTTTTAGGTGAACATATGGGAGATTTCATTAATTTACTATTCCAATTCAACAGGGTTTATAGAACTGTTCAAAGTGAAATAAGCAATTGTATTGGTTGTGTTGGTATTAATAAAGGGGCAGCAGCAATTCTACAGTACTTTGTGCAGCAGTATGGCATAGCTATTCAGATCGCAATGTTAAGGCAAATTTATATGCATGCATAGCAAAAATTTTCCCCCCCAGATGCAAGATAAGAAACTAATTTAGTAGCAGCAGCAGAAATAATTTAAGTTGCTTGAATTTAAGTGATAAAATTCTATGGAGGGTAAATAAAGGACTCTTTAAAGTGCCAATAGGCATTTATTACTTTGGCTTATTAAACAGGGGCTTACAAGCAGGTTTCAATGCATGACGCAATAGACAGTGTATGATTATGCTTTGCACAATTTCTGATTAATATTACAAAACGCAACTAACTCACACAGTAAAAATTGTACTTACAACATTTTGTTGTGAATATCCTCAGTAACAGTAACAGCGTAATGTATATCTCAACTCAGCATTGAAAATGTATGAGTGAATATACCAATGTAGCACTCAGCAGTTCGTTGCATTGGCCATATCGTAACGGCCGTCATTGACTTTGTTCATGTTGTGCATGCCTCGCGTCGTGGCGTAGACACCATATTAGAGTAAAATCAAGTGACATGTCGCTCTTAAGCTATGTATATGCCTGAATTAATGATGAGCTCTCAGGCGAGTTCACAGTCTCTTGTGACAGTCAGCCGCAGCTTGCATGAGGCATTCAGTCATTGAGATTTTTTCTCAGTGGCAGCATGCACAGCATTTCTATGTTGGCTAATTTAAATTTGGACTACAATTAATATAAAAATGCAGAGAACTGCATTAAATAAAGTCACTGTAGTGTCTTGCTCAAGCTATGTGCTCAGACACACAGTTACTTAGGTCATTAGTTAAATAAACCTAAGGGTACAGCACCCCAGGTTCACATTCTAGTTAATTTATCTGGGCTCCATTAGGGCACAGAGAAAACACATTTAACTCAAGTCACTACTTAAAGCTATCTGGTCAAACGATCAGGTACACACAGCCAATGGTTCACTAGGGTTAAGCCATTTGGGCAAAGCCAGCCCAGACTCAACACATAGCAAACACACTGCCTCACAGCTTGGCAATAGATCTGCTTGTGCTGGGAGTAGATAAAGTGTCAATTGTCCATTTGAGAGATAGGTGGCAGTAATGGCACTTATAAAGTCTGTGATCTGCCGTAAAGCAAAGAAGAAGAAAACGCGTCATGTTCCGGCTGTTGAGAACACGCTCAGGGACAGTTCAAGATCATTGCGCTGAATAAGAGGTAAAAAAAAATCTAAATACTGTTCAGTTTCCTTGCACATACTGACCGTTTTGTGGCCTTTACAACAGTAATGCATCATCAGGAGCAGCAGTGTTTAATTTGGATTTTTGTTTGTGTATGCTTTTTCTGACTCTCAACACCTTGATTCCCATTCACTTTCCATCATATGAATGACACACTACACCGGTTTTGCGTTAAGAAATCTTTGTTTGTGTTCTACTGAAGAAATAAAAGTCACCTACATCTTGGAGGCACTGGGGTAAGCAGATAAACAAATTGTAATTTTGGGGAACTATCCCTTTACATGGTCAGATCCATCCACCACGCTAAAATCTTCAGAGAGTGATTGAAATATATAGTTCAGTCATGAAACTCTATATGGGGCAGGTGATGGTTAAACACTTGCCACAGTCCTGATTGGTTCATGCTGCATATGCAGCAAGAGCTTACTGTCTGCATTTATATGGATGGCTAGCATTCAGGTCAAGATCCCTGCAGCGCGGGATTCAGAGTTTCTCTGAAACCTCCACCTTCACCAGCTCCACATGTATAGATTGCGAAAGGTTATTTTGGCCGAGGCACCGATGGTGTGGGACCCTTTGGGAATTGCTCAGTTTCTTCTTCTTTGAGGGCCTAAACATGCTCCAAAACTCTGTGATCAAACTTGACACATGCATTCAAAACTGGCGAATATTTAATCTGATATGAGTTTCAGATGGGGGTGGCAAAAATGTCGTGATAGAGCCACCTGTATAAACCAAACGGAGGAGTGTGCCTCGAGCCTGTTTTTTACGTAGACATGCACGAAAATCGGTACACACACATGTAACACTATTACCTATAAAAAGTCTCTTGGTACAAAATCCAAAACCCAACAGGAAGTCAATTATTTTTCCTACGATTTTTGTCCAGTTTTTGCCATTTCCAGGCCTCTCAGCACTTTGATGAACTCCCCCTACAGTTTTAATTGGATCATCTTCAAATTTAGTGAGGGTAGCTTAAGGCCTTTGTGATGTTAAATTGCGAAGATCTTGAGTTTAGCAAAGGGCCTGACAAAGTTTGGTGTTTTGCCATGAAACAGGAAGTTGCTGTAACTCAGGCAAAGCAATGTCCGATCTGCCCCAAACTTCACTTGATAGTTATTCTGTCATGAACACATACCCATGCACATATTCAGTTATAGTCATAGCGCCACCTGCTGGCAATAGGAAGTGTCATGGTTAACACTGTCATGGACTCCTAGGGACATATTAAAAAGTGTCATTTTAGCTAAGTGTTAAAGCATGATATTAATGCAGTGAAACAGGAAGTAGATGTAACATGCATGCAGTGTCCAATCTATCCCAAACTTAACATGTTTGATGAGAGTCCTGGCCTGAAGATATCTACATGCTCATATTTATTTATTGATATAATGCCACCTTCTGGCAACACAGGAAGTTACAGGAAGGAAGTGACATGTTTAACACTGCGATGCACTATTAGCAATACAGTAAAATATGACTTTGTGCTAAACATGCTTGATATATGCTCAAACATGATAGCAACACTTACTAAGTGCTACATCATGCTATTAATGCCATGAAACAGGAAGTTCTTGTAACTCATGCATACAATGACCAAATCTGCACACGTTTTATAAGGGTCCTGGCCTGAACACATCTAAAGGCAATATTCAATTATAATTGTACCACATTAAACACATCTACATGCCAAACAATTAGTTACAGTTATAGCACCAATAGCTAGCAGTAGGAAGTTTGGCACATATAATTAATGGAATATTTCATCCTATATTTATCACTTTTAATGAATATTGTCCATTGTAGCTGTTTTTTCCTAAAGCACGGGTGCGGTGAGTCCGGTCACGAGGGCCCTTTCATCGCTGCACCTCAGCCCCCAGCTTTGTTTACATGCTATTTGTGCAGCAGCAGTATGTCTTAAATACTCACGGCACCATATCACCATATGCATTGGCAGTAGCAAGCTGCTGGACTTGCTTGCAGCAGCAGCAGCAGCAAAAATAATCTACAACTACAGCAATAACTAACAGCAGTAGCAATTCAGCAGCAGCATAGCAGATCTATTCCCCCAAGAACAAATAAATTAACATTGTCATATCATTACCATGCTAAAATCTTCCAGAGAGTTGTCATAGTTGAAATATACATATGGAAACAGCAACGATGTGAGGCGGAGTCACCCCATTACAATGCAGAGCAATCCGATTTTGATTTGATTCAACACAATGCGATTCAATACGAAAATGCAAAAAAAAAAAAAAAAAAAAAAAAAAAATAATGCTATGCAATTCAATTTGATACAGATAGTTTGCTTTTATTTCTTTGGTTTTTAGACAGACAGCAAAACCATAAATTATCTTAAGTGCTTTCTGACCTTCCTAATGCTTTTTTAATACTAAATAATGACATCTTGTGACTGCAATGGAGAAAGATTTTTCCATGGTATTAACAACTAAAAATACCATCTGCTCCTTAAATCCAGTCTAGATTTAGATATAGTCCCATCTAAAGTTTATGCCTAGTTTATGCCTGGCAGCCTTGTTAGAATCACTTAAAATCAAGTAAATCCACAAAACTAGCCGGAGTTCTGGCTCATGCAAAGCGTAGATGAAACAAAACAATACTAATTCATTATTTGTATGCAAATTTCATGCAATTAGATGCATTTTTGAGAATAAAGCTTGCTTACTGTAGGTGTAGCATTTAGCTTATTATAAAAAGCCACAAATAATATATTTATGCTTCATGTTTGACTAAAATCCATACATTAGATCACAACTGGAAGTTATTACAAACACTCAAAGTGATGCTTTAAAGTGAGTTTTGATTAAAAGTATTAATCTCATGTAGCTTGATGCTAATTGTAGCTATAATGGACCTGTTACCCCAGTGTGATTATACTTAATTCTGTATTTTGTCAAAAGAAATTTACATTAGGTCCTAAGAAAATGTTTGTTTGCTTTAATAAGTGGGTAAATGTATAAACCAAACAATTTGGGTGGACAAGCAATGCAATCAAATATGGTAAATAGCACATTTTTATTTGCAGAGACAACGATCAAAAGATGATGTTTACGCGTTTAAAAAAAATTAAATTAAGACGCGAAGTACTGCCAATACATTTCTTCCTTTTTAAAAAAAAATTATAAATCAAATTCTGATGATTTTTGGCATACAGCTCATGAAAACCCAAAATTCCTATCTCAAAAAATTAGCATATCATGAAAGGGTTCTCTAAACGAGCTATTAACCTAATCATCTGAATCAACTAATTAACTCTAAACACCTGCTAAAAAAGATTCCTGAGGCTTTTAAAAACTCCCAGCCTGGTTCATTACTCAAAACCCGCAATCATGGGTAAGACTGCCGACCTGACTGCTGTCAGAAGGCCATCATTGACACCCTCAAGTGAGAGGGTAAGACACAGAAAAGAAATTTCTGAGCGAATAGGCTGTTCCCAGAGTGCTGTATCAAAGGCACCTCAGTGGGGAAGTCTGTGGGAAGGAAAAAGTGTGGCAAAAGCGGCTGCTGCTTGAGAAGAGGTGACGGACCCTGAGGAAGATTGTGGAGAAGGACCGATTCCAGATCTTGGGGGACCTGCGGAAGCAGTGAACTGAGTCTGGAGTAGAAACATCATGCACAGGCGTGTGCTTTTGAACCAGAAACAGCGGCAGAAGCGCCTGACCTGGGCTACAGAGAAGCAGCACTGGACTGTTGCTCAGTGGTCAAAGTACTTTTTGGGATGAAAGCAAAAAAATGCCTGAAGTCCAGTGTCAAGTACCCACTGTCAGTGATGGTCTGGGGTGCCATGTCAGCTGCTGGTGTTGGTCCACTGTGTTTTATCAAGGGCAGGGTCAATGCAGCTAGCTATCAGGAGATTTTGGAGCACTTCATGCTTCCATGCACAATGGAAACAATTAAAAAACAAAACAGCAATGATATATAAAAAAGTGTATAAGTCTCAGTTAACCAAACGCAGTACACGTAGCAAGGGCTTTTAAATAATAAATAAAGAAAACAGATAGAATAGAAAAAAGAATAGAGCAAGCTAGTGTTAGAAGTGCTTTTTTTTATAATTGTATAATGAATGAAAAGAAAATAAATAGAATACAAAAAAGATTAGAAAGGTAGTTAGATTTTTTTTTTTAAATAGAATTAGAATAGTGAGTGCAAAAGTTAGAAGAGGGTCAAATAAATATGGAAGAGAGATGTGTTTTAAGCCGATTCTTGAAGATGGCTAAGGACTCAGCTGCTCGGATTGAGTTGAGCGGCAGGTCGATTTCCACCAGGAGGAACATTTAATTTAAAGTCCATTAAAAGTGACTTTGTGGCTGCTTTAGATGGCACAATCAAGCGGCGTTCCTTGCAGAGCGTAAGCTTCTAGAGGCTTTATAAGTCTGAAGTAATGAATTTAGATAAAAAGGGGGTGCAAGAGCCAGTGGTGTGTATAATATATATATATATATATATATATATATATATATATATATATATATATATATATATATATATATATGCACTGCACTATATATATATAATTTGTATATATAAATATATATATAAATATATATATAAACAGTAATCTTGCAAAATATTATTACCATATAAAGTATGACCCTGGTTTAAGTCACTGGGGTATATTTGTAGCAATAGCCAAAAAAAACATTGTATGGAGTCAAACTAATTATAGATTTTTCTTTTTAATGTCAAAAATCACTTAGGATATCAAGTAAAGATCAGTTCCATATGAAGATATTTTGTAACTTTTCTACTAAAATGTATCTATAAAAAAAAACGTGAATTTGCTTAGTAATAGCATTGCTTAACAATTAATGTGGAAAAATTTTGGACGATTTTTTGCACCATAAATTACAGATTTCAACTAGTTGTATCTCGGCCAAATTTGGTCGAACCTAATAAACCATTACATCAATGGAAAGTTATTTATTCAAATTTCAGATGATGTATACATCTCAAATTTTGAAAACGTTACACTTAAGGACGCGTTTTGTGGTCCCAGGGTCACAAAAAGTAATGGTGTCTATTGTAATAGTTCCTTTAAATATAATTTATTTCTGTGATGCAAAAGCTGAATTTCCATTAACCGATTACTCCAGTTATAAGTGTCACATGATCCTTAAGAAATTCATTATAAGTATGCCGATTTTATTAGTAGAACTGATAAATGTTGGTAAAAGTTTGTGCTGGACAATATTTTTTTGGAAACTTCAATAGACGTTTTTCAGGATTCTTTGATGATAGCAGTTCCAGCATTTATAAGAACAGTAGCTTTATTCAAAAAATATAAATATTTTCTAACAATATACATCTTTGCTATCACTTCTTTACAATAACACCATCTTGCTGAATTAAAGCTTTCATTTCTTTTAAAGCAAAGAAAAAATATACTGACCCTTCTTCTATTGATATAATATACTGAACTTTTGAACTGTAGTGTATGATTGTTAGAAAAGATTTTCATTTTAAATAAATGCTTTCTTTTTGAACCTTTCGATTATCAAAGAATCCTGCCAAAAATAAGTATCACAGGTTCCAAAAAAAATCAAAGCAGCACAACAGGTTAACAGCACTGATAATAATCAGCAAATTAGAATGATTACCTGAAGGATCATGTGACATTGAAGACTGGAGTAATGATGTTGAAAATTCAGCTTTGACACTGGAATAAATTAGATTTTAATGTATATTTTAATGAACGACCAAAGATAAAGCTTTTTTTTTTTGTGAATTATTCTAAAATGCTGAAGATACAGCAGTGCCAAGATTTGTGTTCCCAGGGGCAATGCAGGTACTGTATCACACTGACGGTAAGGATCAATGACGCTAACCGGAAAGGTACAGCGCTCTCCATCTGCCGGACTTTCAGTGTTTAGAGCAGGATCGCGAGACACAGAATCAACGGGGAAATCGCGCGGCGGCAGGGCATGCTTTTATATCAATGAACGGTGGTGCACAGATGTAACTGTGTTAAAGAAGATTTGCTGTTCAGATCTAGAAGTGCTTTTTGTCAGCTGCAAGCCGTTCTATTCGCCGCGGTAGTTTCACTCGTTCATTCTGGTGAGTGTTTACATCCCTCCGCAAGCGCACGGTAAGCCTGGCTTTACAGAAACTCACTGACCAGATCACGGAGACAGAACATCAACATCCGGACTCTGTTTTAATCATTCTTGGGGACTTAAATAACGAGCCAATCTCTCCTGTGAACTGCCAAAAAATACAGACAGCATGGTTACATGTCCCCACAAGAGACAGTAATATATTGGATCACTGTTACACCACAATAAAGTATGCATATCACTCAGTTCCACGAGCAGCTTTAGGGGACGGTCTGATCACTGTCTGGTTCATCTTATACCAACATTCTACAGGCAGAAAGTTAAATCTGCTAAACCTGTAGTAAAGACTGTAAAGAGATGGACCAACACAAAACAGAGCAGGATTACAAGCTTGTTTTGACCCTCGCTGATTGGAGGGTGTTTTGAAGCTGCTACCACCGATCTGGACGAAACTCACAGAGACCATAACATCCTATATGAGTTTTTGTGAGGATATATGTATTCCTACCAGGACTTATTTAACATTCAACACCGATAACCATGGTTTACAGCAAAAACTCAGACATCTTCGTCAGGCCAAAGTGGATGCCTACAGAAATGGGGACAGAGTCTTGTATAATCAGGCCAGAAACACACTGACAAAGAGATTAGAGTGGCTAAAAGGACCTACTCTAAAAAGTTGGAAGACCAGTTTTACTTCCAACGACTCAACTTCTGTATGGAAAGGACTGAGAGCCATTACCAACTAGACACCATCGCCCTACACTGAGGGGGGGGCAAATCAACGACTTGCTAACGACCTGAATGAGTTTTATTGTAGATTTGAAAACCCCAACACCCATTCTTATCATCTCTCTACCACAAACCGTTAAACACCTCCTGCAATTCCCCTCTCCCCCCCTCCTGCACTTCAAATTAGTGAAACGTAATGTGCGCCAGGGTCTTCAGGAAGAACAAAAGAAGAAAAGCACCAGGCCCAGATTTCTTGGTGGTTTACACCAGCCTGTCTGAGAACCTGTGCTGACCAATTGGCCCCCATCTTTTCACAGATCTTCAACAGATCTCTGGAGTTGTGTGAAGTGCCTTCCTGCTTCAAACGCTCCACCATCATCCCCTTTCCAAAGAAACCCAAGATAACAGGACTTAACGACTACAGACCCTGTGGCTCTAACATCTGTCGTCATGAAGTCAGTTTGAAAAACTGGTTCTGGCTTATCTGAAGGACATCACTGACCCTTACTGGACCCCCTGCAGTTTGCTTACTGAGCAAACAGGTCCGTGGATGATGCAATCAACTTGGGATTGCACTTCTTCATGCCAACATCTGACAAAACAGGGGGACTTATGTGAGGATCCTGTTTGTGGACTTTAGTTCGGCTTTCAACACACATCATCCCAACAGCCTCCCAGACCAAACTGACCCAGCTCTCTGTTCCTAGCTCTATCTTTTAGTGGATCACCAGCTTTCCAACAGATTAGGCAACAGCTAGTGAGACTAGGGAAATTCATGTCCAACAGCTGCTCCACCAACACTGGTGCCCCTCAGGGATGTGGTTCTCTCCCCACTTGCTCTTCTCCCTCTACACCAACGACTGCACCTCTAAAGACCCCTCTGTCAAGCTCCTGAAGTTTTGCAGAGGACACTACAGTCATCGGTCTCATCCGGACGGGTGACGAGTCTGCTTACAGACAAGAGGTGTGAGCCAGCTGGCGTCTGGTGCAGTCTTAAGAACCTGGAGCTGAACACTCTCAAAACAGTGGAGATGATTGTGGACTTGTAGAAGCACTCACCATCATGAACAGACACTGTGGCTGCAGTGGCTTACTGGACCCTCTTGGGTTTGACCATCTCTCAGGACCTGAAGTGGGACAATCACATTGACTCCATTGTTAAAAAGGCCCAACAAAGATTGTACTTCCTTCGCCAGCTGAGGAAGGTTTAATCTGCCACAGGAGCTGCTGAAACAGTTCTACTCAGCCGTCATTGAGTCTGTCCTGTGCACTTTCAATAACTGTCTGGTTTGGTTCAGCTACAAAATCAGACATCAGAAGACTACAGAGAATGGTTCGGACTGCTGTAAGGATTATTGGTGCTCCCCTGCCCACCCTTCAAGAACTATATACATCCAGAGTGAGGAAAAGGGCCCAGAAAATTACTCTGGATCCCTCTCATCCAAGTTACCCCCTTTTTGAACTTTTGCCATCTGGCCGGCGCTTCAGAGCCGCAAATACCAGCACAGTCAGGCACAAGAACAGTTTCTTCCCCCAGGCAATCTACCTCATGAACAGTTAAATGTTCCCCACTTATGCAAAAAAATGTTCAATATTCTTATATTTATTTGTTACCCCTCCATCCAAGTACATCTCTGCATCTTACTATATTCTATTACATTATCATCTATAGCACAACTGTTCATACAATTTATTTATTTGCAATTTATTTTATTTTTATTTTTTTTGTGTATTTGTTGTTGTCTCTGTGTACTGGAAGCTTACGTCACTAAAACAAATTCCTCGTATGTGTAAGCATACTTGGCAATAAAGCTCTTTCTGATTCTGAGTCCTGCTAATAAAATCAGTACATACCTGTGTACATGCAGTGTCTTTTGTAATAAGACAATGAATAATAGTACTTTTTGAACAATATTCAGAAAATTAAGCATTTAAGCAAGCAAAAGCAATTACTGCGCTGAAACAGACTCTTGAAATCAATGTGACTTATTTTGATTTCTTTTGCCACAGCAGCCCCAAACATGTACGGCTGTATCACACTTGCCATCTGGAGTATCAAAACATATGACACATGCTGTAATGGAGGTGTGGATATGGTGCAATGAAGTTAGCCAGTCATAGTAGTGGGCATTACTTCTGTTTCTGCAAGAGGTAACGTCCCTTTAAATTGAGGAAACTGTGATACATTAACATTCAAAAAGTATAGGATAAGAGATGATAAGACTTCCCATAACACCCGATGTACTTGCTACATCATTAGAAGAATGGCAACTACGCTAATATTAGTGTGTTACTCTCTAATTCCAAGGTCACCATAGCCACCAGATCCAGTCTGTCTCCAAGTCAGAGGGTCACTGCATTCACCTGGATCCAGTATGTCTCCAGCCCAGATCGTGGATCAGCATCTAGAAAGGACCTCTACAGCCCTGAAAGATAGCGGAGACCAGGACAACTAGAGCCCCAGAGACAGATCCCCTGTAAAGACCTTGTCTCAGACGACCACTGGTACAAAGACCACAGGAAACAGATGATTCTTCTGCCCAATCTGACTTTGCTGCAGCCTGGAAGTGAACTGCTGGTTCTCGTCTGGTCAGAGGAGAACTGGCCCCCTGACTGAGCCTGGTTTCTCCCAAGTTTTTTTTCTCTCTATTCTGTCATCGATGGAGTTTTGGGTTCCTTGCCGCTGTCGCCTCTGGCTTGCTTAGTTGGGGGACACTTCATTTACAGCAATATCGTTGACTTGATTGCAAATTATTGCACAGATACGATTTAAACTGAACTGAGCTGCATGATGACATCACTGAATTCAATGATGAACTGCCTTTAACTGTCATTTTGCATTATTGACACTCTGTTTTCCTAATTAATGTTGTTCAGTTTTGCTTTGATCTTTTTTGTTTAAAGCACTATATAAATAAAGGTGACTTGACTATAAAAGATGTTTCTTTTATATCTTTTTGAAAAAAAAAAACAATTCTAATAGCTGTGCAGTATATTTACAATTACTTTTCAGCCTTAGTGACAAGTTATTTGTAGTTATTGTGTGAGGGGAAACTCAAAATTCTTAACAGGTTCATGGAATTCACTATATTATAGAAATGCATGTACTTACAGGTGCAGCAGGGAAATGATCAGACAGCTCATAAGGCTCTTCAGGAACCCACTGCCTGTGCTC
Source organism: Cyprinus carpio (assembly GCF_018340385.1). NCBI lineage: Eukaryota > Metazoa > Chordata > Actinopteri > Cypriniformes > Cyprinidae > Cyprinus > Cyprinus carpio. The sequence goes on from NC_056609.1 coordinate 6,465,658, forward strand.
CAAACACCACAGGATCTGCACAGGCAAGCAGCAAGTTACAACAGCATATTAGCTACCATCTAATCTTCTACAATACGGTATTAAATACACTTAAGAAAAAAAGAAAAGTGTTAAAAGCAGAAATACACACAAAGCTATACGCACCCATTCAAAGGAGAGGATCCAGCAGCCCCGTGCGATGCCTAACAAGATATTAAGGGTCCGTCGTGGGCTGCCGGACACCACATGAGTGGTGCTTTCACACACATTATCCACCACTGTAAAACCACCCAGATTTCTGACCAGCTGGGACTCTCCTGCTTCCTAAATACAAACGCAAAACATACAAATATTAAAAAACTCCATGTTTGAACAAAAGGTTTGAACCATAAGACATGCATATAATATTTTCACTGAAGTCTGTTCACAAATTTACCCAAAAATCTGCATACCCACATAGTATTTCTAGAAAAAAACTATTTTGATGTAAGAACATTACTGTGATATTTAATTACTCACAAAATGATGTATATTTTTGGTGATATTCTTACTTTAGGTCAGAGTCCTGCATGTGGGTGGATAAAGATTGGTAAAACCACTAATATTTGATATAATAAGTGGGGGAAAATAGCACAGTCATTTGCAGTGTGTGTGTGGGGGTTAGGAATCAATAGGCTATGTGTGGACTGTGGGTCAAATAGCCAATGCTGTTTTCAAAATGTTTTTATTATTTACAGGGGTTAAAGCAAAAAAATAAAAATCTTGAGACTGAACTTTTTTTTCCAGGGCTTGGGGGTTGCAGTGGTGTACACATACACAGGGTTATTTGGCAATTAAAAAAAAGAAAATGATTTTCCTTGAAACTAATTAGTAAGGCATCTGCCATTACCATTAGCCCTTAGGCTCAGACTACATATTATGGCGGGATATTTGAAACAGCAATACCAAGAAAGGTTAATCACTACAATATGGTGCAAACTCGTGTAACATTTAGGATGCTTTTGATATCAAGTTTTGCTGGTTAGCTTTCTTCTTGACAGGGTACAAGATGACCTACAATCTAAAACATGAAATTTCTGAAATTGTTTTGTTCAAAATAAATAATGGTAAATTAAGTTCTAGGAAATGAATATAAAATAGGAAATATACAAAGATAGTTTACTACAGAAAACTACAGTTCAGTTCAAATAACAACAACAAAAACCATTCAAATAAAACAAAAGGGAAAACTGGACCAGGGGCTAAATCGGCGGTTTTTGATGTAACCTTTCCTCTCTCTTTGGTTCAAAGTAAACCTTTAATAAATATCCCCCTTTTTAAAATGCCCAACTCAATGAGATTGCCTTTTAAGACATTACACAAAGTTTCTTTTAATGTTCTATGCCTCGGAGCAATTTTAATATTATAAAATTCCACTATCTGCAGGAACTGCTCTTTTGTATAAGTGGAAACCATCTCCTCTGACGGAGATTCTCTTAAGCTATCCACTGCTGAAGCCATGTCGGCTAAATTACACGTTTAATCTTACAATTCAGAAACATTCAACTTCACAAAAAGGATGTCGCTTAAACAATCAAACCATTATATAACTCCAATCAATTTCACATTACACTTGGAAAATTATGAGCTTTATCACACTCATAGACACTAGGGGTGTGACAATACACTTAGCTCACAAGGTGAGACAAAATGCAGATACTTGGGTTCACTAGAACGAGACAATATTTTAAATACTATAAGAAGTGTGTCTCTGCAAATCAGCGTAGCGCCATTTTGGCAATTCTGAGCAGTACGCAGGCGGTGTACGCTCTTCTGTGTCAGCCACGCTGCTGCGCCGATGCACTATTGTCTTTCAAACCAAAGCGTAAATACATGTAAAAAACATACAAAAAGTATTGTTGTCACTTCATAACGTTACAGTTGAATCACTGATGGCAATGGACTATTCTGACGATGCTTTTCATACTTCTCTGGACTTTGACAGTGTTACTTCGCAGTCTATGGGACAGTCTCAAGCCTACTGCTTTCATCCAAAATATCTTAAATTGTGTTCCAAAGATGACCAAAGCTTTTGCGGGTTTGGAACGACATGGTGGTAAGTAAATAATGACAAAATTTTCATTTTGGGATGGAGTATCCCTTTAACGAATCTAGTGCTTAACTAATGATTATTACTAATCAAGTAATCGACTGTCAGGCCAAAAAAGATGCTTACAGGTAGGGGGGATAATGTCTTGTATAAACAGGCCAAATACACACTGGAAAAGTCAGTTCAGAGTGGCAAAGAAGAATTATTCTGGAAAAATAAGGACTCAGTTCACTTCCAGCGACTCAGCATCAGTGTGGAAAGTCTGAAGGAGATCACCAACTACAAGACACCATCCCCCAGCACTGTGGAGAATCAACAGCTGGCAGACGATCTGAGGCCCCGTAGACACCATCCCAGGGGTTTGTTGCACACGGATCCGGCGTTGTCGTAAGGTGAAACCGCTATTTTTTGAAACCGGGTCCCAAAGTGGATAAATCTGAAAACGCCACCTTTGCGTTTTCGTCTGACGCCTTATCCGTATATTTTCTGAAACGATGACGTCATTAGCCCACGTCTCCCCCCCAGTCAGACACCTCTACGTCACGTAACAGCAACAAAAACATGAATAAACACTGAACGATTGTCTTTTTATTAACTAACATTAACACAGATTAATAAATGTATTGTTCCATGTTCGTTTGTGTACCACGTGCAAGGTTTATGAGCATAGTCCAAAAGTCTTCTTCTCCGTTTTTAGTGTATCTCTGTGGCAGAATTACAGCACCACATACTGGTCTGGCATGTATACTACATCATTTAGCGGTTTCGTGTGGACGCGGATATTTCTTGAGACGAGGAAATAATTTAGCGGTTTCGTGTGGAAGGGTATGTTTCTTTGTGGGAGGGGTTTGAATGAGTTCTACTGCAGGTTTGAAAAAACACCCAACACCCGCCCTGAACACCTCTCCACACAACCATTCACACCTCCTGCAACTAGGGATGTAAGAAAATATTGCCACGTATATATATTGCCACGTCCCGTGTGAAAAGGCTCGCGCGGGACGCAGCGGGCGGTAGGGTCGCCCACGGCTGCAGCTTTCTCTCATTTTGGGGGGGTTTTGAGAAGATGGGGCGGTGCTCGCGTCACGGTCTCGGTGATTCAACGCGGAACATAAATACAAATTGAAAAACCTGTGAAATCCAAGTGGAAAGCTTCAACATCTGTATTTATTTTATTGTTTTACAATTGTTTTGTTTTCTTAAGGAATAGTGTAAGCACTTTATTTTTTCATTGATATTAAGCAGATGTAATTATTTTGTTCAGATCAAAAATGTTATGACATTGTATGTTACATTTGTAAACTTAAACTGTGAACCTTTAAAGCAGGGTCTAAAAATATATATGGACTTTTTAATAAAATACATTTTAAATAAAATACACATATTTTACTCATACTGCACAAAAAGCATTTCAATAATGTTGAATGTTACAGGGACTGATCATTGCAAATGCAGATCCCACTGTGTTCTGGTTAAATAATTTTTATTAATTTATTGCTAAGGTTTGCATATGGTGGTGTGTTCTTAATGACAGCTTTCCTAAAAATATATCCTATTCCTAAAATAAGAAATATCCCAATATATCGCCTTGCTTACAGAATTGCAATGTATTTCAACACATTGTATCGCAACCCCTGTATTGAGATACATATCGTATCGCCAGATTCTTGGCAATACACAGCCCTACCTGCAACCCCCCTCTCCCCCACACCTGCAATTCAGATCAGCAAAGATGAGGTGCACCAGGTCTTCTGGAAGCTGAAAAGGAAAAAAGCAGCCAGGCCCAGACAATGTTACTCCAGCCTGTCTGAAAACCTGTGTTGACCAGCTGGCCCCCATCTTCACACAGATCTTTAACAGATCACTGGAGCTGTGCAAAGTCCCTTTATGCTTCAAACGCTCCACCATCATCCCCATCCCAAAGAAATCCAAAATTACAGGACTAAATGACTACAGGCCTGTGACTCTAATGTCTGTGGTCATGAAGTCATTTGAAAAACTGGTGCTGGCCCACCTGAAGGACATTACCGGACCATTACTGGATCCTCTTCAGTTTGCCTACAGAGCAAACAGGTGTGTTGACGATGTTGTCAACATTGGACTGCATTATGTTCTGCAACATCTAGATAGACCAGGGACTTATGTGAGGATCCTGTTTGTGGACTTTAGCTCAGCCTTTAACAATATAATTCCAAAACTCCTCCTGCCCAAACTAACTCAGCTCTCCGTGCCCACCTCCGTCTGTCAGTGGATCAACAGCTTCCTGACAGACAGGCAGCAACTTAATGAGGCTGGGAAAATACACATCCAGCACCCAAACGATCAGCACTGCAGCTCCTCAGGGCTGCGTTCTCTCCTCACTTTTCTTCTCCCTCTACACCAACGACTGCACATCTAGAGACCCCCTCTGTCAAGCTCCTGAAGTTTGCAGACGACACCACACACTCATCACCCTCATCCAGGACGGTAACGAGTTACTGCAGTTATTCAGGTTCCTGGGCACCACAATCTCTCAGGAACTAAAGTGGGACATTCACATTGACTCCACTGTGAAAAGGCCCAGCAGAGGTTGTATTTCCTTCGCCAGCTGAGGAAGTTCAACCTGCCACAGGAGCTGCTGAAACAGTTCTACTCCGCCATCATTGAATCGGTCCTCTCCACTTCAGTAACTGTCTGTTTCAGCTCAGCTACCAAATCTGATCTCAGAAGACTACAGAGGGTAGTCCAGACTGCTGAGTCATTGGAACAACCCTCCCTTCTATTCAAGAACTGTACTCATCCAGAGTGAGCAAAAGGACTGGCAAAATCACTCCGGACCCCTCACATCCAACACACTCCCTCTTTTGAACTGTTGCCATCTGGTCGACGCTACAGAGCTCTGAGCACAGAACAGCCAGACACAGGAACAGTTTCTTCCCCCAGGCAATCCATCTCATGAACACTTGACAATAACCGTGGAACACACAACACTATTTATACACTCATACACTTATTTATCTAACACACATAGTCTACACTTCAAATTTGCACATAATATACCTGTACATACAAAACTGTCTATTGTAATATACTATAGGGCTGTAGTACTTGAGTCCAGTCTCCTTCAAAACAAAACCACATTTGCATGTCGCCACTGAAAACTTGTGTAAAACGCTAGCCGCGCTGCTTTTTCTCCTTTTTTCCAAAGCACTCTGTAGCCTGCACTATGCTTGCTCTCCAGTGGCGTCTACTGTTGCTAAGCAAAACCATGACCTGCTCTCCATGAAGACGCAGAAGGTTTCAGCAAAAAATAAATGGATTTCCAGCACTAAAAATCCCTTGCAGTAGCTCTGCTAATAAATTCATTTTAAAAAATGGCTATCCTTGTACAGCTATGATCACCTGTTTCTCCATCTTGGCTTAGCTTTTAATTTTGTTACAGGGAAAGGATGTGGCTGATATTATAGATCAGTGCCAGCGGCGCAATTGCTGCGTTCTGAAAAGTTTAGATGTTTCTAATTTAATTTTCTACCTGTTAGATTGTGTTTTATTTACGTCTTAAACTACCCTTTACAATAATGAAATACTAATTAATGTTTTACAGTATAGGGGTTGCAAGACTACTGATTTCTATTAGTCGATTTTTTATTTAAAAAATACTTGAGTTACTCGACTATTTGTGGTTCATTCTATTGTAAATGAAAACACATTAAATCGTTTTTTTTTTTTTTTTTTAATCAAAAAAGGCTTATTAATTTATAGCCTTATGCAACAATTACATATGTAAATTTGCTAAACTTTATAATTATGACATTACATATTTAAATTTTCATGTAACAGCCAGTATTTGTATCTGTAACAATCACAACATTTTTCGTATCTGCATTCGGATACAACGTTGTACCGTTTCTTGATAAGACCGTTATGGCTTTATCTTTTTTTCATAGTTATCACTGAACGAGTATGTCATGTTAAACTAAAATAATTATTCATTTCTAAAATAATATTTATCATGCAAGTAGAGAGATGTCATGACAAACGTTTATTGATCATTTGAACACGACTGAATCCATTCAATGCGCACATTTTCATTACACAGACCTCTTTAAGCGAGTCTTAGTGAACTTCACTAAACAAATGTGCGTGTGCCGCGCAAACCAGCAAAAAGATAAAGATGCAAACATGTAGGACAAGTAGAAAATGTATCCGATTCCTACTTTTGAGAGAGAACTGGTTTGTTTTTTGAGAGACTGAGAAGCGCAACGCAGCTGTTCGGTGAGCGCGCTGTGTTTATTCCATTCATTAGTTTCATATCGTAGCCTAAGATTTAAATCATTGCCTTTTAAATTTATACAAATAATATAACATGTATGATGTATTATTATAGGTGAAATTACTCTTGCAAAGCTCTGATTTCTGAGAGATGCACGGAGAGGCAACAGCAATGTGGTGTTTGATTTACGCTCTTTTCACTCAAAGTTTACATTCATAAACTTCACACTCGTGCAACAGCAGCATTATAAAGTAAATAAAATGTAAATAAGAGTTTAGCTCTAACCCTAATTATACACACTTGAACCAGCTAATCAAGCTCTTACTACACACTAGGAAACTTCCAGATAGGTGTGTTAAGGCCAGTTGGAGCTAAACTCTGAAGGACATTGGCCCTTCAGGATCTAGTTTGGAGACCCCTGTCCTACAGAGTTGTTACTTTAAACATGCTTTTTGATCATTACAAATAATAATGTAAAATTATTTTCTTAGAATAGGAGATATGCTGTCTCTCGCGTCACATACATTAGTTAAGTATGTGGTCTTGAAGAGGATCCTTTTTTTTCTCATTTGGACTCGGTCTTGACTTGGACTCGAAACTTTTGGACTTGGATTTGACTTGGACTCAAACCTCTTTGGACTCGGTCTTGACTGAGTCTCGACTTGTCCCTGGGTCTTGGACTTGACTTGGACGCAAACAAAGCTGGACTTGACTACAGCTCTACCTGCACATACAATTGTTCAATTTGTATATTGTTATTCCTTCCTTACTTGTTCTATTTTTTTATTCTTTTATTATCTATATTTTTGTTCTGTCGTTGTCATTCTGCTGCACTGCACAAGCTTCTATCACAAAAATAAATTCCTCGTATGTATAAACATAACTGTCAATAAAGCTCATTCTGATTCTGATTTTGACAAGTGAGTAATCTGATATTTTTTAGTAATACAAATACAACTAAGTGGAAAAACAGGCTTTAATATGACTATAATAAAGTAACGATGAGGCAATAATAATTGGCCTCAAAGTATCAAAACCAAGTACATGGTTTTACTGAACAACACTGTTAAATACACAACAGAGGGTCCCAATGGCTTTGTGATCTTTCATGTGATTCATCAACGTTTAAATGCATTTAATTTTAATATTTGACTGCATGCAAAGTCAGAAACTTTTATTTTGAAATCGAAATGTACAATAAATCTCATATTTAGAAACATGTTGATGTATTCTCCTGTGTTGTCATAGGTTTAAATGATTTACGTTACAAATCAAGTGAGTTTTCCCAGATGAATGTTAAGGAACCCAAATTCACCACATATGCAGAGGATGAGTGTAGCCCCTTTCACAAATAGTCTTTACTGGTAAATTACCATTAAGAGATCATGTGTGAACATGACATTTTCAAAAATTCCAGTAAATTATTTTCTGCCAATCATATCGTTCTTATGGAGATGACGTGATGCGCGCCTCGTGTTTTTATAAGAGCAAAAACTTCTGACTGGCTAGTAATGTTAATTTGGTTGAGAGTGAAAGCTGTGTTCCTCTCATACATTGGTAGGCAAACTCAAACTCGAACGTGATATCAACAAGTGTTTTTAAATGTAAGACTACCTTCATTGACTGTCACTGACTGTCATTTTAAGAGAGCAAGATCATTATGTAGGCTATATTCGGAATAGGTAGTGATTTACTTAATTTAAAAAATAATTTTACAAATAATTATTCTTTTATTTTGATCAACAGTACAAGGCTAAACAAACAAACAAAAAAATAAATAAATAAATAAAATAAAATAAAAAAATGGTATGGGTCAATAGAATACAACTTAACCCATTTCTGATTAACCCGTTTCTTAGCACCATCTCCCTGCTGAACGAGCTGAATGCCTTCTTTGCTTGCTTTGAGGAACAAAACAGCACCACTGCACAGAAGACTCCACCTCCTCCCGGTGACGACGCTGACCCCAGGCAGTGTGAGGAGATCCTTTAGCAGGATCAATGCACGCAAAGCTCCGGGTCCTGACAACATTCCTGGGCGTGTACTGAGAGACTGTGCAGTGGAACTCACTGATGTCTCGCTTAGTCAGGCTGTTGTTCCCACATGCTTAAAAGCTACCACCATCATTCCAGTCCTGAAGAAGCCGTCTCCATTCTGCTTCAATGACTACCATCCAGTTGCACTCATGAAGTGCTTTGAACGGCTAGTCATGCACCACATCAAGTCTGCCCTCCCCCACTCCCTGGACCCATTCCAATTTGCATAACCGTTCAACCGCTCATCCGATTAAGCCATCGTCACTACCCTCCACTCAACACCCACACTCACTTGACAAAAAAAAGACTCATGCCTCAGAATGCTGTTCATAGACTTCAGTTCAGCATTCAGCACAATCATCCCTCAACAGCTCATTCACAAACTGGTCCAGCTGGGGCTCAACACTTCGCTGTGCAGCTGGCTGTTGGACTTTCTGACTGGTAGAACCTCAGGCAGTATGGGTCGGCAGCAACACATACAGCACACCATCACACTGAAACACTGGGGCCCCCCAAGCATGTGTGCTGAGCCCCCTCCTCTTCACTCTGCTGAACCACGACTGCACACAGTCAAACAACTCTAACCTCTTTATTAAGTTGCGGATGACACGACTGTGGTAGGGCTCATTAGCAACAGATATGAGACAAACTACAGGAGTGAGGTGAGCCGCCTGACCGGGTGGTGCAGTGACAACAATCTCTCTCTGAATGTGGAGAAGACGAAGGAGATTGGTGGGAGAGTGCACGCACTCAGCAGTCTGCTCCTCTGACCATCAATGGTGCGACTGTGGAGAGGGTGAGAAGCACCAAGTTCTGGGTGTGCACATCACAGAGGGACATCTCCTGGGCCGACAACACTGCAGCACTGGCCAAGAAAGCACAGCAGCGAGTCTCTACTTCTCCACAACCTGAGAAGAGCCAGAGCCCCGGCCCACATCATGTGCACCTTCTACAGACGGCACCATCGAGAGCATCCTGACTAGCTGCATCTCAGTGCGGTATGACGCCTGCAATGCATCCTGCCGGAAGACCCTTCAACGCACAGTGAGAGCAGTAGAGAAGATCGTTGGGGTCTCCCTCCCCTCCCTCCAGGACATTTACAGAAAACCGTCTCACCCATAAAGCCCTCTCCATCGCAGGTGATCCCACCCACCCGTCACACAGCTTCTTCAGTCTGATGCCATCAGAGAGGAGACTGCGGAGTCTCCAGGCCAGGACCAGCAGACTGAAGGACAGTTTCATTCATCAGGCTGTCAGGATGCTGAACTCCCTCCCGACCTTGCTCCCCCCCCCCCTCCCCTCTTTTTCCCACATGCACCACTGAACCTCTGAACCTCAGAGCCCCCCCAGCTCCCACTACACACTGGGATCTGCACCAGACACTTTGTGCAGCATTGGTCTGCTCACTACCTCATTCAACATTTAACTAACCTCATTCAACTACCTCTTCTGTCAGTTTAAATAAAGAACTTCTCTCTGAGAATTTTTGACACTTTAAATCAGACTGAATAAGCTCTTTGCACGACAATTGTTATATCTGCACTGGTTGTTTACTTCACTGGTTTGCACTCTATATGTCATTGCCTTGTACTGCTTCACTTATCTTTCTTTTTACATGACCTATTTGTATATTTGTATAGTTGAACTTTATATTGTATCTGTATTTAATGTTCTACGGTTAGTGTTATCTGTATGCACCAAGGCTCTGAGAGTAACGCAATTTAAATTTTCTGTATGTATGTACTGTACATGTGGAAGAATTGACAATAAAGCAGACTTGACTTCTTGTTCAAAATAGTCTACATCAGTGCTTTAGTGTGTTAGATAAGAGAGACATACAACTACCACTTTTATTTATGCACTTTGCAATCAATACAGAGCTTTCTAGCGCCAGAAAATAAAGGCTTTACAGTACAGTGAAAAATGTATTTACCCCCATCCTAATTTCTTACGGTTTCATGTATATTTAAAGATAGCTAGAGCTATCACATTCACAATCCAATAAGGTATTCTGTTTAGATTTCAGCAAACCGTAAGCCACAGAAGCAAACAAAAGAGCAAAATTACGTTACGTTTTTTATGAATTGGTCCACTGAATCATTGATTAACCTGATTTGTTCAAAAGTGCAGATTCACTGAGCAACAAAACCCATTCATTAACTATTTAATTATGAAATTTTCCAAAAATGCTAATCGTTTTGATTGCATTGGCATATTAAGAATGCATTGGTCTCAAAATATTCCTTGGGGGTAAAGCTGAAAACATGGATATAAATTATTCCATAGTCACCCATACTTCCTGGCCGCCATTTTGACTTATGTTGAAAACCTACTTTTTCGCACTCCTCCTAGACCGTTGTCCAACTTTTTCACCAAATTTGACTCATCTTCAGACCATGCTGGCAAAAAGTTATGGATTTCGTGTCGATAGACAAAACTGTTTTTGTATTTGAGGCATGATGCCAAAATGAAATTGAGGCTGATCTCTGCAAAGCTCTGACATACGAACACCAAACTTTGTATGTGCTGTTGTCATCTCACACAGAACACACCACATGTATTTGAGAACAGTGCCACCTATTGGTCAAACTTGATAAGCAATAAATCATCTTAAAATGGTTTTAATTATTAATTGCTGCAGTTGATCTGGTGCTTGCTTATGTAGTGGCTTGGCCCCATAATTGCTGCTTGCAGCCATCAAAATCTCACTTAAATGTCTGAATAATTCCAAACAAATGCAGTCATTATGACAGGAACCCAAAAAAGAAGACAATTATGTGTGTATCCTTTAATAACAATAGGACTAGTTAACTCAGTGTGTTGTAAAAACACATTAAGAATTCAACTCTTAAATGAGAGAGTGTAATATGCCAGAGTGTAAATAAGGGTGATAATATTCTGTGCTAAACTTATTCTTAGCCATATATCTCAATCAATGTGAGTGATGTGAGCGATTTACAAGAGTCGGGTGGTTGTATCCATGCAGCACAATAGCTAGCTTATTATTTCCAGTTTTTAATAGTACACAGAATAGAGTCACATATACTCACTCAGTGGGCATGCTCGTCATTACCAGGATCTATTTTTCTGTAGAGACAAAAAAAAAAAAAAAAGAGAGGAGGAAGGCAAGAAAAAGAAAGATTAGATATTCATTTTGCAGTTCATTTCTTTTTACTAATACACTCAATGTTTTTAATTGACATTTGAACTAAACTTTTATTATCTCAGAGGACATGTCCTTTTGAGCTCCTGTTTTGATGGAGAGTAGCATAAAAGCAAAAACATATGCCGGATATCTGCATATTTGGTGAACGAAGAAGGGAATGAAACCACAGGCCATACGGGAGGGGAAGCAGTTGAGAGCCGTTTAAGACAACAAAACATCTTGGCACCTTTTCATCTGTCCCCTGTACCCTGGCTTCAGTACAACAGATCCGTAGTACAAACACATGAATTTGCCTTCCTCTTTATTCCCTACAGGAAGTTGGGGTTTAAATCCATCAGTGAACAGGGGCAGCTAAAACAGGGTCATACATAACATGTTTTACCAAGATGCTTTCTGACACCATGACACAAATATGTGGCCAGGTGCAAGCAGATATTACGGGCAACTGAAGTTAAAAGACATTGCTCGTAAAATATGATGTCAGACTGTTTAAGGAAGACAATTCTGTGCTTGAAAAAAAAGAGAGAGAAGTTGTAGTTGCATGTACAATACTATATACAACATACCTGCAAATTCACAAGACGTAAAAAAAAGTGACATTTACAAATTTAATCTTTTTATTGGGTCTGGGGGCATTTTTTTTCATTTGTAAAGCTGAATGTAAAGCATATCATTGTAACTAATTACAAAGGTAATTATATTGCAATCTAATGACTTGTTTGCACTAAAAATATTATTTTAAGGATTTTCTTTTATTTTAATTTTTTTCTCAAATTACAGAAGGTATCCAAAATATTCCAACTTTCAACTTTAACAATATATTAAACAAGTTTATAATGGTTATTACTATTAAATAAATTATATTTCATATTATAAAATTAAGCTTACTTGGTATTGAGAAATGGCCTGTATGATAATTATGGAAATTTATCAACAACTTCAGGGCAGGTTACATAGTTCAGCCAGCGGGGGGCATAAGGGACTGACGTTACTGCAGCAATTAGCTACCTAAAGCCCAAAGTATTTTGGGATTTTTTAACCAGTGTACTTTGTATACGCAGTTTCAAAAATACTCATTTGACTTGATTTTACACTAATCATCATTCCACAAGGTGGCAACACTGGCCCAGGCCGTTTGTTTCAACAGATGTAGAAAATGGATGGAACAACAAACAGACGGCTGCACTGACAAGTGCTTGTGTGAGAGGGCTTTTATGAGCTAGCAGCAACTTTACTTTAAAATAGTACGAAGACATTTTTTGTTTGTCATAACCTCCGGAGAAAAACAGGGCAGACGCTGGACAAAGATGAAGCATTCCTAAAATGGACATGCTATGTGTATGAACTTGGGCCTTTTAGGTTTAAGTTAAAAGCATTACATTGTAATAAAACACCTATTGTACAACCTGTGTTGTAGCATGGGATTTAAACTAATGATGCACCGATGGGATTTAATTTGGAGCTGATACCGATTTTAACAAATGCTTATTGGTCATTTTAAATTTTGGCATATCAAAATAGTATTTTGATCAGGGTTGAAAAACCCACCTCCATTAAAGTTATGCTAGCAGTTTCATTTCAGGCTGCATCATCAAATAATTTCTAATGAACGTGGGACTGGATCCATTTAACATTCAGCAGGCCCTACATAAATACAACAGAGATACATATTAAATAAAGAACAAAGATACATATTAAATAAACAGTGCTTTTTAGGTAGTTTTAACTGTGGTTGGCTATGATATGGAATATCTGCTTAAGCAATAAGGCAAAACACGAATCAGACACCACATCACGAATGAAAGGTGTTTCTCCAGGCACTTATTTTTCATAATATAATTGTAGTCTGACAATTCCATCTGGTAAAGATGTAAATACTCTGAGAAAAGGTAGTTTTTTATTTTCAGTGTGGGTATTAGTGCTGGCCCCCTCCTTCACTGTGATTGGTTAACCGACCTCCTAAAAATAGCATTTTACCCATGGGCATCATTAGGCCATTTTTAGGGGGGGCTATATCTATAAAATGACTACTCATCTGACTAAAAATATAGCGATTAGTTCCATAAACCGTACAACAAATTCATGATCGCCTCAGTCCCCTTTTATAATTTCATAATGAAAATGGTGGCAGACTTTCGATCGACTCTCCTCCCCGTCTTTCAGGGTGTTCTTTTTCAACCCGCAGACTTGCCGGCGGCGGCACAGAGCGAGAAACAGATGACACGGTGTGTTATAACGATAGATTGTTATAATATCTGCATCTGTGCAGTTCTGTTCTTTGTCATAAATACAGGTTACCAAAATATCAATCGGTTCCCCATCTAACTGTAGCCTCAAGCGCTGTTGTTTATACTTTCCGCGTCCACAAGTCTCGTATATGGTATGCGTGACGTAAAAATTGTCATCGAGAGGTGCACGGAGGCTCTGAGCAGATCATCTGCGTGCCTCTCATAGCCTACTGCACATGCGCAGGCTGTGTGAAGAAGTCGCCGTTGCTCACTCGACACCTGTACAATTCCATCGACAAAACAATATAACAACAGCCAGATGTGCAATAACTATGGGCATTTGTTTGTTTCACGTTTGTTTACTGTTCATGCCGATCCGCTGATAATGCGCCATGTATGGAACACGTCCACGGAGCGGACCACCCGCGTCAACACTTTTGTATATTTATATAATACTATAGACTTGATATAAAACCAGGATAAATACGAGTAGTCCGCGCCCGCGCTGTTCCGTGTACGCATCTGGACTTGCTCACATTGGGAAAAGTATAACAAAGGCTTACAGGGGTTTGCTGCGATTCACCCCTCATCACACAACAGTTGTTTCCTCCAGTGAAAATGAAGCACATATGAAACATATACTTTATAAAGCAATCATGATTGACATTTTAATTTGAAAAACTCTAACTGATTCCAATGTTATACACATTCCAGTGCCGTTGGCAAAGAGTTTTTGCAGACTGAGCTCAGGATAAGAAAGAAGGGTTTGTTATCAACTCAATAACCTTGCACAAGATAATGTCATAATGTATTACATAAAAGAGATAAGATATTGTAGAGGATAACTTCCAAAAGATGAATATCAGACTTGTACATTATTATGGCTTATGGCTGTACAATCTTTGTTTTCATGTTACAAAATTTATCTTTAGAATTAATTTGTTTACATTAATGGATTAAGCAACAGTAATAATGTTCAAGTCTGAGATTCATTTTAGCATTTAATTTAGACTAAACAGAACTGGTAGCTGAACTTTAGTGAGGGAACATTGTGGTTAGAATCTATGAAACACTAAACAAACTCAGTAAATAAGCATATTCGGAATGCATTAGCCTAGGAGTGTTTGCAAAGAGTGCTTCCCTTCTAATTTCCATAATGCACTGACGACTGTCACTCATCTGTCTGGTGGTTCACTCGTTCAATGGACGTTGTCTGGCATTTAGCCTACACGGCCCTCTCAACGGGGCAAACATTGTAAACAGAAACATCCGATGCTCCTCCAGAGTGTGTGCAAATGTAACCTATATGCACACAAGAGTGTTGCCAAATATGTTCTTCATTACAGGTTCAACTTCAGGGTGCTTGTTGGGGTCTGTTTGTTTTTGTTGTTTTGCTCCAAATGGGAGTGACCTGAGAAACTTCTTCTAACTGGCGGATGGTTCTTGCTTAAATACAGGAAAAGAAGGTTTTGGAAATCCTTACTTTGCAGAGATTATGTTATTACTTTGGGCATGCATTAAAAATGCACATTTACTTGAAAGAGTGCCAGTTTTGCTGAACAGTTTACTTTCAAAGTCTGCATGAACCGGGAAGTGTGCTGCGACGGATTATAGGTGTGGGTGGCATATTTACAACTGAAACGGAATATTGAGTAGAGGACAGGGTTTCATTTTTGGGCTCTTCCTCTCATTTCTCACTCACAGCAGACTAATGGTTGGAGGGGTGTGGTTTAAGCATATTCCTGACCATGCAGTCAAACTGAACGTCATCAGAAAAAAGCCATGCCAAGCCATGAGCGGGGATAGGAAAGGATAGCGAATGATCAGATTTTGATTCAAGATTATGAACAATTTTTGTGTCCACCCCTTTTTTACTTTTTTTCAAAAAGAAACATCTGTTTCTCACTTCGGCGCTTGCCGCTGCGGTCCGGCAGGTTGAAAAGAACACACGCTGAAAGACATGGAGTCGTCGAGCGAACGCTCTGCCTCCCTTTTCATATGAAATTAAAAAGGGGACCGGAGGCGAGCACGAATGTGTACCGTTTTATGGAAACTAAGCGCTACCTAATTTTAGTCGGCTGAGTAGTCCATTTGTATAGATATAGCCACCCTAAAAATGGCCTAATTGATGCCACGATGGGTAAAAATGCCAATTTTTAGTTGAATAACCGAATCAGAGTGAAGGATGGCAGGCCTAATTACCACACGGGACGAAGAAATTAAACGGAAGGACCTGGCCTGAGTGTGACGTCTCTCGATACTGTAAGTTCTCCAAGAGCGTCTGACAAGGTCCTCACCCCTTCCTACGCTCAAGGTGTACGTATCGCCATCTCCTATCGCTGCCAATCCAGTGGTTTAACAAGCTCATTCCTGCCTTTCCTGAGAGGTTCTAGGCAGTTGAACCCCCCACGTCCTCTCACTGTTTCCCACTTGGGACCTTTTCCACAAACGGTCCTCGAGGCACTCAAAAGGCCGCCCTTTGAGCGCTGATCAGCTAACCTTCGGACCCTAACGCTCAAACCGCTCTGCTGCTTCTCTAGCAATTGGTCAAGCATGTGGGCGATCTGCAGGCCTCTCATGAGCCCTTCATTGCCTTGAGTGTGGCCCAATGGATCGAGGTCATTTTAAACCCCTCATGGCTACATCCCTAAAGTGCTCTCGACCCCGTTCAGAGCACAGGTAATTTCCTTTAGCGCGCCAAACTGCCTACCTTTGTCATTTCCGCGAGCGAGAGCTGGAATTACTCTGCCCAGTGAGGGCTTTGAGGATCTAACATTGAGCCCGGTCACAGCCGTTCCCGGCAATCTGACCAACTTTTTGTCTGCTTGGTGGCCAGCACCAAGGGGTCTTCGGTCTCAATCAAGCAGCGCCTCTTGCAATTGGATAGTCGACTTCTATCGCTCTGGTTACTCCTCTATGGGCCATGAGTGTGCCGATAGGAGTAAGAGACCACTTCCACTAGAGGGATGGCCTCTCGTGGGCCTGCTCTAGTGGTGTCTCTATCAAGGCCCCAACATCTGTGAGGCTGCCGGCCTGGTCCTCGCCGTCCACTTTTTGTCAGACTCTACGAAACCTGGACACCCCGACCTTGCATGCTGGGTCCTCTGGGTGATGCTCTGAACGGCCTCTACTCGTGACAACTCCGTAATCCAGGCCACTCCCGGGAACAACTTGCCTCCCTCCTAGCTTTAATCGTGGTAGAGTAACAGGGTGTGCGATGTCTCCTGCCCTAACCACTGTTTCCCCGGGACCCAAAAGCTGGCGCCCAGCATAAAGTCCCTTGTCTTTTCGTTACTCGTGGCAGGCGCGTTGTCAATTCATTCCCCATACCAGTATGAGTGAAGTAATCGAAGGGAACGTAGCTCGGTTACGAAATGTCCACCTCGTCGGTTCCCTGAATATGAACAAGTACGCAGGATATTGCGCGTCCAACGAGGCTGCCTAGCTAATCAGTTGTGACGCACCTCGCTTCACCGATAGTCTCTCTTATGAGCTGCACACTTATGCCCTCTGGACTGGGCTTCGTGCTTGTGCCGGGCCTGTTTACGGCTACCTAGCCTTCACCCTTGCCCATGTGAATTGGCGCGGAGCTATTGTCACGCTGTCAGCGCCATCATTTGGTTTTAAAAGTTTTACAGATTAAATCATGGCAGTGCAGTTGCACTGCACTATTGAAAAAAAAGGCTTTCAGCATCGAGAAAAAGTAGCTTTTTTCCATACGCAGTACTCGTTCCGTATCTTCATGGAACCAAGGTTACAGTTCGTAACCGAGTACGTTGTGCTCCTTACTAAATTCTATTTTCTTGATTGAAGGCAATTTTTTATGAACAAATGAGTCGATATTGTAGTCTGGCTAGATAGCGTTTTCTCGCCTCCAGGCAGACGGCAGCAGCAACGAGCACCAGTTAAATGAAAAAAATTTCTTCACTTATCATACAAGTATAATGTACATCAGACGATATGTTGAAAAATAAAGTACAACTTACAATCACACATCATTTCTGTGCCTATAAATGGTTTTAACCAAAATCGTCAGTATATTTATAACAGCCTGTGAAGTGTCAGTTAGGTGACATTTACCTCAGGAAGATAAAACCGTCTAATCATATCGCCAAAATTATAAACTACATTTAGTGCCTATGCATTTGTGTAGACTATAATAAACTAAGTTTTTTTTAATACACAACTTAAATGACCCCCGGTTTCACGAGACAAAAGCTTAAGCGCTAATGCCAGACTAAAATGTACAGCTGAGCTGTTTCCACTGAAATAAACTTGCTCTTATCTTTACTGATCTAAAAATATATCAGTGCCCTTTAGTTTTGTCTCAAAAATGCACACCCTTAATGGTTTTTTTCTAAGGCACGTTTAATAAAATGAACTTAAATGTCCTAATTTAACTATTTCCTTAGCCTCGGCTCAGTCCAAGCGGTCCTGTCTGAAAATCCAAGCCTATATCTCAAAAATTAAGCATGTCCATAATCACAATTTGTATAAGATTGTTTATGTACAAATTCAATTTTCAAAATGTAGCCTAATAAGCCTAATATCATTGGTTTTGTACTCAAATTTAATAGATTGACAAGACAATTATAGATTGGTAAACAATCAATATGTTTTTAGAATAATTTTGTTTTAAAATTATGTGCTGTTATTAACTTCGTTAATTGTTATTACATTTTAGATCATGGCCACAGAGTTCAATAATGTAATACATTTCTCATACAATAACCGATTACATTATATTTGCAAAAGTTGTTATTACATTTTCAAAATTAATTATTACATTATGAGCTCAATTGTTATTACGGTTTTGGGAAACTATTACATTCCTGAACATTTTTATACAATAATTTAATACGTCATTACATTATGCAGTTTTTTACAGTTTGGGTGCAGTGTGATGACATTAAGGTGACAAAGTGGACATGGAACTGTGATGTGCCATGGCCAAGTATGGTGACCCATCCTCTGAGTTATGCTCTTGCATTTATCCCATACAAAGTGAATGCACACCCACACTTTGAACCACACACCCAGAGCCTGGGGCAGCCATTTTTTGCTGCCGCGCACCTGGAAACATTAGGGGCTCGTTGTCCTTGGCTCAAGGGCACCTCAATCCAGGGTATTGAGGGTAGCGAGAGAGCGCTGTACATTCACTCACCCCACCTACAATCCCTGCTGGTATGAGACTCAACCTTTGGGTTACGAGTCCGACTCTCTAAACATTAGGCCACAGCTTCCCCAGAACTAGAAATCCAAACAGTAAAATTTTGTGTGTGAACAGTAAACAGGTAAGATTACTTTCTTTCAAGAGTTAATTTTTCAGTTAATACCTGAGTTACTGAGTTAACGCCAGTCACTTTGTTTTCCCCATGTATTGCCTGACAAGTCCTTCTGACCCCCATATTGGAAAGGAAATGAAAAGTAAAGGATGCGTTGTGGTCCAGCTGTGCTTGTGACATAATTACGCTAGTTTCAAGAACTAAATGTGAGATGTAGTGATTAATTCATCCCACTCTCAAAAAAAAAAATATGTTAGATATTCTCAAAATGAAAATAAACGGGTGGAAATGCAAACTCAGAATAAGCCCCTATTTCAGATCTGGTAATATGTTTTCTCAGGGGGATATAAGGGATTTTCACCATTTACAAAGTGAAGTCGGTGATTTAACTGCTGTCCGAATCCAGGATGTGCAGTGTTCTTTCCTCTCGACCAATCCCCTTTTCTAAAAGTCCCCGGCCCCAATGTACGCTCACTGTGTTTTTTTTTGACAAACACCGAGGTCATGTGGTTCAATGCTGTAATTGCCCGTCCTTCAGATATCCACATCTCTTGAGTTTTGACACATTGATTGAAGACCACTGAGAAATTGATTCAAAATTCATTGTGCTTGTAACCCTTTTTGGAAGCACGTCCAGAACTATACCGTAAGGTATGGTAACTGTTGTACTTCGGTGGAATATTGCATACATATGTAATTTTCTGAAATACATAGAAAGTAGCCTAGCAAAGAACAATACTTCAACAACTGTTCGGCCAGGTGCACTCTGGAGCAGAACGAAGAAGAAAGAGCATGCACTACATTCAAAATGGGTCCTTTATTATGGAGCAGCAGGTTATGCAATACAGTTTTAAAATGTGTATAAATAAACTAAGATATAGCATACCCGGGGTTAGCATAACTATATTCGTGTATAATTATATACAACTATAGCGCGTCTTTTTAAACAGGGAGATTTAAATTAAATTAATACATATGATTCTCCTATATTCTAAAATGAATGACTGGAATAATAATGAACGACATATTTACAAATGTAGTTTTAAAGTTGCGTGTTTTACACAATAATAAGAATACTTGTTATGTAGATAAAATTAATTGTTCATTTATGTGACTGGGTCACGTGAGCCCTAGTTTCGTAGTCAACAGAACTCACTCCTCCTCTGTCAATAGAGCGCATCCGAATCCATGCTTTTATCCCTGAGGTGATATGTAAATTTTATTTTTAACAACGTCCACATGAAAACAATTACCGTCCGAATCGGGCTTAAGATGTAGCTAATCCCGATTTTATATTAACCAATGTCTTGCTGCTGACCTCTGATGATCCAGTTCAACCATACTAATAAGCAAATGACTTTTAGATCAACTAACATTGTGCTTTTTTTTTTTTTATTAGTGCTGAAGAGTGTTGACACCTTCTTCTTGTGGTTTCTACTGTAGCAAGACGTTAATTTACGTTTTTCTTCCTTCCCTTCAGCCTGAGGTTATTTCATTACACTTTTTGGTGTGAAAGGGCTTTTTGACATATGAAATAAATCAGAACGTCTTGTATTACAAACATCAATCCCTGCTCATATTTAAAAAGTACGCAAAGTACGTAAACACTTACTTTTTTCCATAAAAGTAACCAAGTACGTAAATAGGTTTACTTGTTTTAAGGGATAATGCAGATATTGTACAGCATTTACCTTTTAAAAGTAACTTTCCCCAACACTGATTCCCACTGTTTCATGTCCACAGGGTAAGATTAATAGGTTACATTTAACCAGATATATTGAGAGGAACTGAAATGTAGACCTCTGTTTTATGTGTTTGTGACCTACACTTTAACGTTAGCCATGGACTCCATTCACTAACTTTAAATGTTAAGCTAGATTTAGCCAAGAGATACCTTGCTGAAGCAAGTCAAGTTGACATTAAACTTGACATTCTGCTTGAAGAGATAAATTGCCGCACAATGAGAATAAGACAACCTGACTTTTTTTCTCGGTGTCTTGTCTGTTGGTTTAGAAGAATGGGATAAAATATAATTCCATTTTCTCATCCTCTCATGATAACCTGGAATCATGTTACAAAGTACCACCCAAGTACTCAGCAGAGGCACATTTTGTAATTTTAAAAACCATTGTAAACAACAAACAATCGACCATCAAAAACGATGAGAGCTTCGTAGCTCCCAAATGTTTCCCTCTATGGCATTGAATACCTAAAGGTCAGTGTTATCGTTCTAAAAAAGAAAATGTAGTAATATTCGAGAATATTTTAGTTAGGTATTATTATTTTGTGCTGTTCGAGTGAGAGGAAGATGAAAATACAGGCTCTCCGGCCCCTTTGCAAAAAGCGCACAACAGAACACCTGGTGTTGTGTAGCAACAAGAGAGGATAAAAAAAATCACACAAAAACTTTACAATAGTTTTGTTTACTATTCTAGTCCCTGTGTCTCTTTTTAAGAAGTATGCTTGAAATAACATGCTACCGTTGTACTACTTGGTTTTTTCCAGAACCCTGAAATTGGGGTGGGTGGGGGTTCCCACAACACGTGACAGTGTAGGGAGCGTGGCGCGGCCACGGCCTCGCCCACCTTTTTTAATGAACGCTGATAATTTGGTGTGCGCCACGCTGCGAACTGCAAAGATTTTCAAGGCAGTAATATTGTCTGAATCCAACTGAAACAAAGCTGTAGGTTTGGACATTAATTAGAATGTACATATATGGTTTAACTTGATCAATCAATGTTGTGGGATGTTTAGCTTCATTACAGCCTAGACCAGAATAAGGCAACATCGTCCTGGAGTGCTCTGCTGTCCCTGGCGAGTTAGCTCTAAAAACCCAATCCAACCTGAAAAAAGCTAATCAAGGTATTCAGGATTACTAAGGCTACAGACAAGTGAGTTTTTTTTTTTTTTTTTTTTGTTTTTTTTTTTTTTTTCAGGTTTGAAGCTAGCTACTCACCAGGACAGACATTGCCTACCCCATGTGCCTAGACTAACCAAACTGTTTCAGATGCAGCTCTGTATCAGTGTTTTTGTTTAAGTTTTATTAGAATGCAGAAATCAAAATGAAGGATGATTGACAATGTTTTATTTAAATTAGAGATTTTCAACTGCTTATTTGGAATTAATATCCAGAATGCAGGGTCACTTTAACTTACAAAATAAAAGCGCATCAAAATCAAGAAAAAAAAAAGTTTGGACAAAGTTACATATACTATTAATTATTTTTAATAAGGAATAACTGATTCATTTTTTTAATCCCGGTACTTTTTTTTCATTGGTAAACATCAGGGTTTGTCACTGAGGCCACACCGCTGATTGGTATGAAATTCAAGCCCTCTAGAACAATGGTCCCTCCAACCCTGCCCCTGGAGAGTTACTAACGTCCTACAGATTTCAGCTCCAACCCCAAGCAACACACCTGAACCAGCTAATCAAAGTGTTCAGGATACTTAATATTACAGACAGGTTGTGTTGCAGCAGGGCTGGAAACTGAAGTCTGCAGGACGGTAGCTCTTCAGGAGCAAGGTTTGGAGACCCCTGCTCTAGAGCAGTCTTGAAGCACTGTTGCTCTGACTGAACATGGATAAGGTGAAGGAGCTAACGAGTAAGCAACGTAAAATGGGTAAAATGAGGCAAGGATGTAATATGCAGTCCGTGCACTGTAAAATACACTTTATACCACCAGGATGCCACTAATTCACACCAGAACCGAAAGGGCATCTTCTGTTTCAAGTTTTTGTATTACATCCCACAGTAGTGTGTGAATTCATGCCAGCATTGATAAAGCACAACTCCCTCACACCTTCAGCACTCATTCATCCCTATATAAACAGCTTTTTACTACCACTGAACATCACTGTGGGGTACCAAGCACTTCTCTTAAAAAAAAAAAAATGTACTCCTCTTCTAGCAACCAAACACCAGAACATTTTGGATGCTTTTGTGATCCAAATTATTCACTTGGTCTCTCTTGAGAACAGAGTATGGATTTTCAGAAGTCTCTATTTTCTAAAATATGGGCCTTCGAAGAGGTTAAATGAGTTTTTTTTTGCATTTTGGCTACAGTAGGCAATTCTAGTGGTGACAAACCATGCATGTCACTTCTGCAGGCTGCGTCATACTCTGTGAGATAAATTGTCACTCTTTTCATAGCTTTTGCCGGCTCTGAGACACTTATTATTTCTCCTGCTCTTTTTCTAGCAAAAATCACTAAATGAAAACTTTAAGTGAAGACCTGAATATTTCAGGAGCCTTATCACAAGTCCATTGTTTTTTTGAATGTAGGCTGCTACTTCTGCTATTATTTTCACACTTAAAACAATAATTTGGTATTCTCTCTTGTACCATTGTCCTCTTTTTAAGCTAAGAAATAAGCCACCTGGCAGTTCTCTCCCAAGTGGTTCAGCTGCTGCTAGCATTGTCCTGAATATGATTCAGTGGGCTATAATAACACTTTTAATTGTCAGGAAAATTACTTGTCTTTAAAAGTTTTGGTTCAATATATATACCCGTTGATCAAAAATAGCAACACAATTTTATCACTTTGATAAGAAAATCTTATTTTGCTGAATAATTTTGGCATTCTTCTTTGGTAATCGATCAAGCAGGCTTGTTGGAACATTACATCTCAAAAGAACCCTAACATGTCTTCTAAGTAAAGAGTAATTGCTGAGTTTGTTAAGTTTTGGAGTGGGGTGTACTCATTTATGCTGTGCACTGTATCTTTTCTTGTGAAATGTGACAAGATCGCAAATTCGAAAGTGAAAGCGCATGAAGCTTGGCTTATAACATAGCAAAAGAGGGACTCCGGTTCACAAAATTCAAATCACAAATTCTTCTGATGAAAAAGAACGGGTTGAATGTTTACCACTTCCGTTTCCATATAACTATAAACTATGATAAAAGATTATCAGCATGCATTAATTAATCCCATGTTGTAGCGCAATAATAAAAATATTGTGACCAAATCATGTGTCCTGTGCGACCAAATGATTTAGTCCAGTTTCCGACCTGTGGGAAGAATGAGTCTGGAGCCCTGTATTGGGTCTGAGTTTATTTTCCCAAGAGGACAATGAGACTAAATTCTTGACCATTCTTCTAACTATTGCCGGATCTACCTGCGATGGAAGAATCTGCTGGAACATTGAAAATGATGGACTGGCCCCCTCAAAGTCCGCAACTCAACACCATCGAGCAAATTTGGGGCAAAGTTGGAAAATAAACTGGACAGATCTGTTATACAAAATTCAGAGGACCAGCATTTGGCTTGAGTTGTAGAAGGGCATGGGATAACCTTAGTGTTCTCAGGAAATATACTGACACTTTGCCAGAGAGATGTGGTGCTATAATTTGCTGCAAAAGGTGGGCTTACCAAATATTAAAGTTAAAAGTGTATAAAACCTTACAACTCTCGCCTCATCTGATATTTGCTGTGCTTAGAGCAACCATCTGCATGTTCAATGAACATTATGAAATAAATCATTATGAAATTGGAGGCAGAAAAGTCAATTTTACAGATCACATACACACACACATATTATATATATATAATATATAATATATATAATATATATATATATATATATATATATATATATATATATATATATATATCATACACACATACATATATATATACATACATATATACACATATATACGTATATGTATACACATAAACAGACAAACATTTGTTATTAATGTTGGATCAAGACTCCTTTAACACACACACACACTTAGCCCTAAAAGCACACAATTACTACTATTAACTCTAAAAGGAGCATGAACCTAAGACAAAGAATTGGTGTGAACCCCTTGCACAAATGAAGGAAATTCTTTTGAGTATGACACACTAAGCTCTGTGGCCGTTACATGCACTCTGATATGTGGTCTCTAGTCACAAAGAGAGAAACAGGGGCCAGTCTCTGTTCTGCCCTTTCCCAACAAAACAACTACAAGCTTAAAAATTTGATATAAATAATTGCAATATAATAATGGACTTGAAAATAAATAAATAAAATAAAATATTGATTTCCCAGTGCAACACAGACTTACCAGATTACAGAGCGCAGTGTTTTCATTTAATTCAGTTTTATGCACTCAATTTATTAAAGTTCTTGATTTGTGAAAAATACTATAGTTGGATTTTTTTTTTTTTTTTTTTGGATAATAATTTCAAATATTTTCTACTTTAGTAAATATGTACAATAAAATACATTTCATTTCAGCTCTAAGATATCGCCATGGCATTGGCTGTCAAAAAATAAAAAATAAATAAAATAAATCAAAACACTTTGCAACAACCACTTATCAAAACAAACAAATTCAAACACCAGATCACCTTTCATTATAACATGAATACAATCATATGCAATAAGTTTGTGTTACTTTAATTTTACAACTATGTAGTCAATCATTTTAATTAGTTTTTATATTTTCTATTTAAAAATCCTGTTTATGCCCAAATTGTTCTCAATTTAAATCATACTCTGCATCCAGATAAACTGTGAGGTCATTTATATATATTTATATTTTATTCCAAGAAACAAAAACATTTTATGGTTGTACTATTAGTTTACTATATATCCCTGACCTGATTGTGAGTTTCACTCACTCGCAAAAGTCCCAGAGAAAAGCCAATCCTGCTTGTGCCCAAATTGTACCGAATTTAAATGATCATACTCTGCAATCCAAACCACCTGTGAGGTCATCCACTCCGATTCTTTCAATATAACTGTTGTAAGTTGGTTTCCTCTAATCTTGTCAAAGGTAAATAAGGGAATACTGATGACAAACATCTATCTGTGAATAAATTTACCACAATGGAAATTAACCGTTGTGATAAATTCAATTACACAGTATATGTGGAAATAAAATTAAATAGAGACGGCCTTCAGAGGTGAAAGCCATCTCTCTGTGTTCCAGGAGGGAGTTTTGTTCAGGCTGAGGGAAAGCAAAAGAGAACTTGCCAGGTGCAAGTCACAGTGGTGAAGAAAACACACAGGAAGCCAGGAAAGCTACAAAAAGAGTAGCATATAACATCTGCATCTGAAATAATTGCTATGCTCTATTACTAGGCCATGCTATGCTGCTCCACAGAAGCATCAAGCTGAAAGCTTTGATAAAACAAAGCTTTAAATGGCGTGTTAATGTAAAAGAGGCTAAACAACAACAAGAAAAACCTACATATGGAAAACAGCCCTTTCCTACTATAAGAGTGGAAAAAAAGTTTATTGTCCAATCCAATCAAACTCTACACGTACTTCAGCACAAATCTATATGCATTTTGGCTAATCAAATTAGATGTCAACAAGGACAGGTTGCATTACATACATATGCCATCAAAAAGCAATGAACAACTCTACACAAGTTAAAAGAAAACAGACCAAATTACACAAGTTTACATTCATGTTAATTTGGATAAACAGTACGTGCCACTGTGTCTTAAAGTCAACTCAATATTTGCGTTTTGTTTACATTTATACAATAAATTTGGATTGGTACATATTCTAGAGAAAGAATGTTTCTTTGTCAAAAAATAAATAAAATATCAGTACTACTTGTGTGATATGGTTTTCACTTATTTTTTGTTATTTCTCAAATGTATATTAAATCATAAATTAGCTCACACACAAGTCTTATTTTTTTTGCCCAACGTAAATGTTTAGTACCATTTAAACAACATTAAAAATACTAAAACTGTAGCTAACTTTACCTTCATGAACTTGTCCTTTTTCATATGGCTTGGTTTTGCTACTCATTTCAAGGCTTCTCTCAATGCTCCCATCAGCTGTGCATTTTCATTTTCTTTCCCGGCAACTGATATAAATGCAAAAAAAGAAAGAAAGTTGAGCTGAGAAAAGAACAGCAGGTGCACAGTGACAGCTGAGCAGCAGATAAGAGTGTTTCTGTAAAACGTTTATTCAACCATGCAACATTTTAAAAGCACACTTTATTGTGAAGTGTTTCTCAACCAACACAAAGGATATTCCTTGCTTTCAAGTATAAAAATGTAAAGAATTTAATCTTATCACAGTGTAGCAGTGACCTAGATGTCATTGCATAGCCACAATTTGACAACAGACAATTTGAAACAGCTTCTAGGGTGCAAAATTTTCACCTAAAATAAAGCTTTTACCTTTTCATACTTTCTACATATGTACTGCCAAGGCCTTTGTCTTATGAATTTATAAAACTCAGTTTGTGTTTTAGAGACAAGCAAGATCCAATTTAATACTAATAAAAAAAACATTAAATAAAATAAACTTTTACATACTTTTTAAACCCATCTGTCTCTTTTCAATGGCATGTTTGGGGTCAGAGGCCGTTTCAAGACAGTTCTGTATTTGTAGATTCACATTAATCGCTGAGGATGACACTGGAGAAGTAGCCGTTGAGGTCTTCTTTTCATTAGCAGGACTGAGCTCAATTGAGCTTTTACACTTCTTCCCTTCAGAAAGAACAGCAGAGCTTAACCTAGTTTGTGTCCTCTGTTTCTTTGCCAATGCCTCAAGTTTTATTTCTTCAAACCTGGGCAACTCACGTGTCCCCACAGACAAAACATTCAGGCCTTGATTCATGTGTCTCAGGAGCAGAGCATTGTGAGCCAACCACCAAGTCTTTAATGTCAATATTTTCATGTTTTCGCTTTTACCAAATGATCTCTTGCCCTTCCTCTTGTTTGAGTCTACCAGGTCAAAAAGCAGGCATGTGCATTCTTTCTGGGGTCGACCCAAATAAAATGACCCTTTGTTTAAGGGCATTGTTGGCTGGGGAGAAGTAGTCTTCAAACACCTCACCATCCACAACATCTCTATTAGGAACATCACCAACCGAGTCAGCAGAACACAAAACAGCAGAAGGTTTGACGTCGAAATTTATGAACAGGTTTTGGGTGTTACCGAACCATCACTTTCAATTTCTGTAAACAACTGTCTGATAAAGTCCACTTCTTGGAGTATAAACGTTTGCGGTTGGTCTGCAGATCATTGGATTGCTGTATACTTCTGATGTTTTTGTGATTGTTTTTTGTCAGGTTTTCAGGCAAAGAACTTTCAGGGCTGCCCGATAACTCTGTAGATATTCCACTGTTTTCAGTTTGTGGTTTGAGGTGTGAGCTTTGTTTTCTTTTCTCTGTTCTTTGTAACTCTCTAAAGTGGACTGTTTCTTTCCTCCAATGTTGTTCACTAAAGACCTTCTTGATCTGGCAGATATAGGTGAGACTTTACTATGTGTTTCAACACTGGCCAGATTACACATAACCATGGCTGTGTCTGATTCAGGAGGTATTTGTTTTTTTCCTTTACTTGTCATTTTCATTTTTAACTTTTTATTACAGTTTTGTTTTTCTTGTTCATCTCTTTTCTTGGAGGAATGAAAGTGAGAGGTTGAGAAGCAATCCAAAGGCTCTTCCTCTGTAAAAGCAGAAGTCAACATATTTAGTTTTATTTAATGCAAAATGGTTACTAAAGCTACTAGGGATGCACTGAAATGAAAATTCTTGGCCGAAGCTGAACAAAATGAAACACTGGGCCGAAGGCCGAATAGTTTTTTTTCCCCCATGTATTTTGAATGATTTTTTCACCATTGCATAAATAAAAAATCCAAAAATTTACTTTTTGTCTTGCATTTCAAAGAAAAAAAACATAAAATCAATAATAAAAAAAAACTGAACAGTAGCTAATCAGCATATTAGAATGATTTCTAAAGGGTCAAAAAAAAGGATGAAAATTTAACTTTGATCACAGCAATCAATTACACTGTACTATATGTTCACATACAAAACAGTTATTTAAAATGTATTTATATTTCACAATATTACTATTTTTTATTTATTTTACAGAACATCAGTAAAATTGCAGTACTAAAGTTGATGGAGCTTTTATTTTGGCGGACCTCAGTGCTTCTTGTTGTTGAAAACACATCAGATATATAGTTATAAAGGATTCCCATTACGAATTGGGAAGATGTTTGTCGCACATATCACATTGTCATACCCATACCTTGTAAAAATTCATAAAAAATGTTACTGAGAAACTGGACGAGTAACGCTGTTTCAGTGCAGATTTTTCCTTGGACTTTGAACCCTGGCTAACAAGCAGATATCGTTGTGAGCATAAACATTATGCAGTTATTTACTAATTTGTTTAAGGCCATTTCGCGAAGACATGTGATGCAGTACTAAACAGTCTCTTGCTGTCAGTGTGCTCGTAATGATTTTTGCATATTTCTCTGACAATAAATGCTTCGATATACACACTGCCGACATGTTTGCTATGCGCCTCTCACTCTATGCTGGTTGCCATTTGATTGCTTCACCTAAAATATCATTCTTCAGTACAAATTTATTCAGTCATTTTGCTTTTTCGAACACCGAAAGAGATTTTTTGTTGTTGTTGTTGCTATTTTCAGCCGAATAATTTCAGCTGCCGAACATTCGGTGCATCCCTAAAAGCTACAATTATTCTACTACAAAAAAAGACTTTTGTTTTCCCAAACCTAGTGTTTGTGAGAAAGACAGAGTTGGTGAAGCCCCATGAGGTGGTCTAGGTGAATTACATCCTGAGGCACTATCCAGCATCTGTGAGGCTAAAGGACAAGACAAAATTAAATAAATACCTGAAAGACCTTTATTTCTACAGTGTGTAGAGATTCTGTAGAGCAGTGGTCTCAAACTCAGTTCCTGGAGGGCAAACAACTCTGCAGAGTTAAGCTCCAACCAGCTCTGAATTTCACCTGCTTGGAAGTTTCTAGTGATCCTGAAGACCCTGATTAGCTGGATCAGGTGTGTTTGATTAGGATTGCAGCTAAACTGTGCAGAGCTGTGGCCCTCCAAGAATTGAGTTTGAGACCAATGCTGTAGAGTGTAATAACTCATTTATTTTTCTCAATGCATTTCCTAAAGGGGTCATGAACTGCTTGTTTTTATTTTGTACTGTTTACTGAGGCCCACTTATAATGTTATTAAGATTTTTAAATAAAAAAATCATCATTTAGAAGTATTAGGCCATTTTCTGTCCTGTTTTCAAATCTGCACAGATTGTAATAGATTAAAATAATACTATAAATCACCTGTATTGTACAGTTTGAAATATCAAGCAGCATAACAGACTGTTTTTGTACAGGTAAATTAAACTAAAACAAATGAAACCGGGAACCTTACAAGTTACAAATGGTCATGCTCTTTCAAACTTAATTTTAAATAAGGTGGATAAATGGTTTTTATTATTATCAAATCAAAAAGAAACAATTTTAAATAGTGTTTTAAGCGGATTCACCATGAACCAAAAGATTTGCAACCCTATAATTCAGTACAAAGCTTTGTGGTCTAGTAGAACACAAAATTGTTAGTTTACAAATGAAAACTAGTTCTCAAAAGGATTTGAGGAAATACCAGTGGGTGAGAGATGTTCTCGTTGAGCTCTCATTTCTCTCAGTCGCTGAGCCATGCTGTCAGAGCGTTTTAAAGAGGGACTGTACACTACTCCATTTTCCTCATCAATAACGAATGGTGATGTGTCGGAAACTGTATTAAAACAAAATCCCAAATGCACAACAACCTTTACAAATTGTCTGAATAAAATAAACATAAAATTTAAAAACAATAATAAAAAAAAAACATCAAAAAAAAAAAAAAAAAGGTGTGCCTTCCTCACCAACGGGGGATGAGCAGATCAGGCCTTCCATCATCTTGTCCAATTTTTTCTTCAGCCGCCGGTCATTCTCAGGGGTCTTTATAGGAATATCTCTAGGTTGCATGCAACGGTGCTGCAAAAACATAAAAAAAAAAATAATCACATGTATGAGGTTATTTATTAATATTTACCAAAATATGTATAATATTCTTACAGCAACCATTCAATAAAAAAAAAAAAAAGCAAAACAAGTCAAAGCATTTGTTGTTTTAGATATGTTTAATTTCCTTACTGTTCTTTTATTTAGATGAAGTTTGGACTCTTCATTTTGAGCAGGAAAAAGATTTTCATCTACACGTCCATTACTCTCTTTGCATCTGCAAAATCACATAATGAATAGAGTTTGAAAGGAACGTGAAAGGAAACCTTGAGGTCTAGAGACATCTACAGGCCATCCAAAGAAATGCAATAATCAAAATCGAGGAAAAAGATCACTAATAGAGTAAGAGAACTAAAACAGCACCAGAACATGTTGTCATTGGCATCAAGGGTGTAGGTCTGCTTTTGACATTGGTGAGGACATAAACCCAAGAACCCCCCAACCCCCCCACCCCAAACACCCAATCATTTACACAGTTTTGGTAAACCTTTGACCACAGTTTCATGTTACCTAAAGTCTACATTTATAGCTTATTCATATTTTGACAACTCCTAAACAGATTTTTTTTTTTAATTTTTAGGATGTTTTAACAGACAATAATTACACCATTTTTTATTTTGTGAACCAACAACATCAGCATCAGAGTGCTGGTTGTCTTTATCAAGCATCACTTTATTTAAATATTAATCAAATTGGACCCAGGATAATTCTTAAAGAATATTCTGCTGTTCAGGGATGTTCAGAGAGTTCCTCAGGGGCAGGTGCTCAAATGTAAAATAGGGGCAATGTAAAAAAAATAATAATAATAATAATAATAATAATAATAATAATAATTGATGACCTAATCTTTAGGTCAAAAGTTTGGATACATTACTACTTTATATTTTTGCAAAAATTTACTTATGGTCATCAAGCCTGCATTTATTTGATCAAAATTTTAATATACACTGAAAAAGTTTTTCAAGCAGTACAATTCAATTAAATTGAACATTATTTGTCATTTTTCAAGTATATTTTTGTTAATCATGCATTTATTTGTTTGATATTTTTTTTTTATATATGCTCAACTAAGACATTTGTTTTTGACAAATGTAAAATATCAAGGTTAGATTAACTCATATTTTGTTTATATCATGACCATGTCTCCTCACACTGGTGTTAACAACACCATTTTGTCACTGTGATTGTGTGTGAATTCAACAAGCTGTGGAAGAGGTGGAAACTTTGTTTAAGATAAGTTAGGTGTATTGACGTTATTTTCCACAATTTACCTTTTTTCGCTCTTTCTTTTCCTCGAGAGACTGTGATCGGCAAAAATTGTCTAAACGACAAGACATTTCTCATCCGTTAGCTAGCTAGTTCTCTTACGCGCCTGCAGCGGACAAAACCACGCTTGAACCCCGGACGAGCGAGATCGACTGAGATTATTTTCATCTTTTCCTTTTTCACTCAATGTTGTTTTTGAGGAGTGTAAATAAATTTTACTCATACAGCAGCTGCGATTGCAGCCGAGGATAGACGATGGTGTCACTAATATGGTGAGTGCAATAATTTAACGAACACATTTAATAGACATGGCTGTTTGAAAGAGTAAGTTTAAATTAATTAACGGTATAATAGGGCTGCACTATTAAAAGTATTTTAATCTCGATAACGATATCCACCTTTCTCGATTAATTAAAAATAATCGTCATGATATTGGCTCGATATTTATCCTGAAACGTGTTTTTAATTTGGCATTTGCGTTATCTTGCATTGCTAACAAGTCTTCACTAGCGTTCATGCTTGTGGTTGCCAGATGTGAAGAGCTTTGAGCCCCAAAACAGAGCTTTTCTCCTTTAAGGATACACTTTCTGCCAGGTGTTTTATCTAATTTGTGTAATCTGGTATCCTTGTGCGCGCTCACTGATGGCGGAACAAGCGCTGAAGATGATATGAAAACATAAGAGTTTAGCGATCTCTCCACAGCGATATTCTGCTTACATGAAAGTGTCATATAGACAATGTGTATTTTTTTCACAAGCCATTTGTACTGTTTGTGTTACCAAAAGTGCCCTGATCAAACTTTCACTGAGTTTCAATAGTGGATCTATTGTGTGAGGAATAAATGCGCTTTTCCTACCTGTGACAATACAATGGGGGAAAAATGTACATAAATTGGAATTGTTGGAATTAATAAAGTTTTTACCAGTTTTCGTGTTGAAAATGACATAGCACTGTTAGTTTTCAGTGTGTATTAATGATCTTTGAGCAAATTTACTGTGCGATCTGAGTGGCTTTTTCCCATTTGCGAACAAATTGACATTTAGAAAATGTAATGTGAATACAGATGACAAAAACCCTAACCAAAACCATGAGTTTATATTATCATAGTTGGTTAAATGAAGTCAGTGTATAGTCAGTGGAGGTGGGTTAAAGGACACATGAAATGTTATTGCATTTCCCCTGCTGAATAAAAAAAAAAAAAACAGCTTGACCAAGCTGGGGAGACCAGTTTAAACCAGTTTTTTTTTTTTTTCTCAGCAGGATAGAATAACCGTTATTAATAATCGTGATTATAATTTTAATCAAAATAACCGTGATTATCAGTTTAACCATTATTGTGCAGCCCTACAGTATAAATACAAAAATGGATGAATATACTTCTGTTCTATCTAGGTTCAAAGCCCTCTTAATGAATATCTTGTTTTGGAAGGAAGAAGAAATGGAAGAGACACTTTGGAAGTGTAAGTATGGCCCTCATAACTGTGATAAGAGAGCACAGCTAACGTTATATAAACATTATCCCCTGGATTCACAGGCCAGTCTCAGACTAAAATGCATGTTTAAGCTGTCTTAACTGAAAATATCTTGTACTGACACATCTTAAAATATGTCAGTGCCATCGTCGTGTCTCAGGATGCACACCAGTAAAGGTCTTAAGGCATTTTTATAGAAGTTATTTAAATATCCTGATTTAACGAAGGCCTGGCTTAAACTAAGCCCTGCCTGTGAAACTCCGTCTCTATGTTCAAACATTGACGTTGTTTCGTTCTTGTATAATGTCGCTGTTCACATCAGACATCTACATACATTTAAATTACTTTATGCACTAAAATGTACACTTAAGCCACCTCACAGCAAAAACTCTAGATCAGTTGTATGTCATGTAGGGTTAACTGAGACCTGTTCGGAGGAGGATCACTTTATTGACAGGCACACTGCACAATTAAATGTAAACCCTTAAGTATAAAGACTGTAACTTTAATGTTTGCTTTTCACAGAAAAGTTGTCAATGACAAGCCTGACATCACCCAAAGGCCAGCTCTTTTTACAGTATACCAGGTATGTATAAGTGCATTCACCCCATTTACCATAATTACAAGATTCCAACTTGGAAAAAGAATTCATGTCCTTTTAGAACTCATAATTATGGTCTGTAATCTGGGAATTTTCTGAGCGATTCTACTTGTATCACGTGACTGTACCTGACTGCTGCAGATTAATTTAGGCATCGATAGTGTTGCCACAGAAATGCACAGTTCCCGGTCCAAGGACATGAACAGCTCTAAGTAGAACATGGTGTGAACACAGCACATGATCTTGAGTATTTGACAACAGCATTATCTAACTGACTTGATAATGTCTTTATTGATCTGTTTCTTCCTCTGTTAGGATGCAGCTAACAAGACAGACTCCAGTAAGAATTCTCAGCATTGATCAAGCAAATCCACATCTAACCCATCTAGAGTGGGAATCATCTTGCAAGAAAACTTTGTAATGAATGAACCAACCAATCTCAGGCCTTCTTTGTCCATTTTTCAGACTGATTTATGCCCTGCACCTGGACTAAGTGTATGAAAAGAACTTTATATTTTATTCAGCAGGTAATGCTCAACCTCTGAAAAGTTGAGTTAGCACTTAAAATTCAGTACTGCCAATATTGTGAACTCCGAGTGGAATAAAACCATATAGTTTTGATGCCGTTTGTTGCGATTCTGAGATAAACTGTTTTATGTTACTTTGTTAAACTATTTTTTTCATGTTTTATGGGGAAATGTTTTCATATATAAAAAAAAAAAAACGTTTTTTTTTTGTGTTTTTAAATTAACATTTGGAATTGAATTAGTTTAGTTTATTGGAAAAATAAAACAACTGATATAGATTTAATTTGGAAATTACACTGAATTTTATTAATTTCTTCATTCATCCAATTAAAAAAATTTAGGGTAATGATTCACATCTATATTTTTTAACTTGAGCCAATGAAAAATAAATAACTTGCCCTAAACAATACTTTCTATGTCTATGAAAATTATAAAAGAAATTTCTTAATTGATAATTTTTATTTTTTATTTAATCTATATTTTTTTGTTTGGATCAAAAATAGAATTTAAATTAATTGACTTTCTTCAACAAGAAAAATATACTTTGTGCCAGGTTTTATTAAATAGTTTTCATAGACATAGAAAATATTGTTTCAGACAAGTAATTTGTTTTTCATTTGCTCAAGTTAAAAAACAGATGAATCATTACCCTACATTTTTTTTAATTGGATGAATTTTTTTTCCAGTGTACTTTAAAATACATTTCATGCAATGCTGACTTATTATCAATGTTGGAAACCTGTGCCACCTTTTCACCTTTTGTTATTATTATTATTATTATTATTATTATTTTTAAACAGCATTCATTTAAAATAAAACTTTTGTAACAATATACACTACCGTTCAAAAGCTTGAGGTAAGAAAGAAATAAATTAGTTTTTATTCAGCAAGGATTTGTTAAATTGATAGAAACAGTGATAGTAAAGATTGATATTGTTAGAAAACATCTCTATTTTGAATAAATGCTGTTCTTTTTAACTTTTCATTTATCAATGAACCCCAAAAAAGTATCACAGGTTACTAAAAAAAGAAAAACAATTAAGCAGCACAACTCTTTCCAACACTGATAATAAATCATCATATTAGAATGCTTTCTGAAGGATCATGTGACACTGAAGACTTGAGTAATGATGCTGAAAATTCAGCTTTGGATCACAGAAATAAGTTATATTTTAAAGTATATTAAAACAGAAAAACATTCTTTTAAATTGAGTATAATTTTTTTTCTGTATTTATTTTTTGTATTATTATTTTTGTGTTTTTTTGTATAAGACACTTTCATAATGCTGCATAATTATCAAAAATGGTAATATAATAAAGCAGGGGCAGCATTTCCGTATGGCAGAGTATGGCAGTTGCCATACCCTAGCCCAGTCAGGTGTGGTGTGAAAAATTATCCAAACTTCATATCTCTATTATAATTTGTTATTATTATTTTAAATTTAGAGGGCTTTTACAAATATTTAACCAATGATAAGTATTACAAAGTGCTTGTCACTAAAGCTCGTAATGCCATTGGATCCTCAAGCTCTCAGCGAAAACTCGTCACTTCAGGCCGTCTCCATTCAGATTGACGCGCCACGCACAGCCTGGAGAGAGATCTCCGCCTTTTCGCAATGCAAGGGTAAATAAATAAATGATGTGTGAATAGTACAGTGTTTTCTTCACTCAAACACTATGTCTGTAAAGGCTAATGTTTTTATGTGTTTGAAGAGCAAAGTAGGTTATTTGCCGTCTAGCAAATAAACTTTTGTAAGTTTTAAATATCCTGTGCATAAGTGCTCAATCGTTTATATCATGAGATTTTGGCCAAGTGTACTAAACAAGAAAAACTAAGCACCCATATAGCAACAATAAACGTTATATAACCTGTAAAAGTTTATGAAAGCATATAATGCGATGCACTTGTCTCAGATGAGGCCGTTCAATTGACAGAAAAAACGCTGATCTCCTCATTCGCCAGCCAAAAACCTTGTTAACTCCATTTGAGCTTGTTTTTCATATAGCCTAATGTTAAGTGCAAGTGTCTGATACAATACCATTTGGGATTGTTTTTTGTTTTTTATTTTTTTAATTTCAATTTTCTGATGGGATTTGTAGGATGTTACCTGGTGACCTCCAGTCATTTGTAATAATTGCAGAGGTTGTCTGTGATCTTAATCCCATGCGAATGGGCCATGTCTGTAATTTTTAAAGTAAAAATTTCCCCGCAAATGACCTACCATATTTCGCCAAAAACTGAGGTCCTGTGATAATATTAGTCCCATACGAATCGCCAGCTATGTGATTTGGCGTGTTGCATTGAATTTTTTGAGCTTTTTGTTTCCTGTGCGCCTTTTTATCTTTGCAAGAATGGAGCTGCGTTGGAGTGTTTTGATAGTATTTTGGTTGCTGTCATATCGCTATAGGCTACTACACCATACAATATGCAGAAAGAGCTGAAAAGGTTTCAAGGTTAATGTGTTACAAATAAATCAAGCAATGGTATGGTGGAATGTAAATGACACAGGGGACGAAACTATATTAGTTTCTTTTTTAAAATCCATCTAACTGGACCAGAGAACGAGACTCGCAAACCCTTGACATCCGTGAAATAAGTCAGTAAATTTGAGTAAAATCATAGGCTTGTCTTATCCCGTGCGAATGCACCACACAAAATTCAGATGTGTGTGTGTGTGGGGGGGGGGGGGTTTCAAATTCATACAAGGTCCCCAGATAATACTAATCCCGTGCGTATAGGGCTTTTTCCACCTTAGTTTTTTTATTTCGTGGATATTTCAGCTAACAGTTTAATTTGTTGAACAACATCAATTTAAAGTTAAAGATATTTTTTGTACCATAAAATCACATTATATTCAGTGTTTCCCCTGCCATTATATTAGGGGGGCGGCCCGCCCCGGTCTATACCTTGCTCTTTTATTACACAAACTAAATAGCCTTATGTTATTGATCTTATTTACATGACGCATGTCAATTCGGTCTCTACGCTACATGGTCACGCTCTCTGTATCGAACACAGCGGAGTACCGTCCCAATGCGCGCGCGCACACACACGCACACACAAATAAGTGAACACATTCCCACTAGTATTTGTAAATATTAAGCCGCATAACGACTATTTAAATATGAATTCTGTGTGTCTCTGTGTTAACGAATGCCGCAGCCGCGTGGTTTGGTACTTGTACTGAAGTGCCCGTGACACTTACGGTGATATTGTTTTCTGTCTTACCATGACGACATAAATACATGAACCACATCTCCAGAGCTGCTCTGAGAGTCACTTCATGAGCAATTGACTGTTTAATTTTTGTAAATCTATCCTCATATCATATACACACAGAAATGTAAAGGTATTCACAGCAACCCGTCAAAATAAAAATTCGGTTAAACTTGCCCTTGCGAAATATTGCAACCCTCTACATTGCGAGTAAATCACTCGCATATGCGACTAAATCTTCATTCTGGCGACTAAATGATGTCTAATATTAGCCAATGGCTACTTAGTACGGGTTACGGGTGTAACGCGTTACTGTAATTAAATTACTTATCCACTGAAAAAGTAAAGTAAGGGATTACTGCTCATTTTTAGGCAATTTAATTACAGTTACTTATAAAGCATTTGCATTACATACAGTAAATCATTTCAACAGTTCTAAAATCAATATTGAATTTGAAATCTAAATTTACCGTCTAAAGATAAAATTGAATGCAGCGTCTTTAACCCTCTGCACGCCAGCGCATTCACTTTCAGTTTTCCTGATTCACAGAGAAACCTTAAATACTCAGATACAGATAAGACTAAAATCAATTGAATCTAAAAAGGGCCTACTTTTATTTGTGTACACTGACAATAACAACAAAACATTGTGCTTTTGCAAAATAAAACAAACGGTACAATTTCTGCCGTCTATTTCTCCTTGAGCAACTTTCTACAGGTCACAAACTCTGATTATGAAAGAATAAAGAGTTTAATTTCTATTAAGGTTTATAGGGATTTTAAGATGTAGCCTAATTAGCGATTTGAATAATTAAGTTACTTATTGAGTAACTAAATTACTTTTCAGACAGAGTAATTAGTAAAGTAATTTTAATACAATATTGATGATGTAATTAGTAATAGTAATTAATTACTTTTTGAAATTAACTTACCCAACACTGATCTTATCGCACAACGTTTTTCTGTCCGTATGCTTTATATTAGGGAGCTTATAATAGCCATAGATTGTGCTTTCTCTTTCCATTTGCTCTGTTTTGTCAAACACCGTACTTCAAACTCAATGATGCAACTTTGTTAATTCCTGAAGTGTACTTCTATATTAACTGTTTTGGACTGCTATCTTGAATTGGGTAAAATACCTGTGAGTTGTTCTAAGCGCGGTGTTGCGCTTCTCCTCTGGTGGACGACTACATTCCGCCATGTATTTAATGCGTCCTTGAAAGCGCACAGTTTTCTACATGGCCTATTTTTTTCTATACGTTTCAGATGTGTCCGAAATTACAAAAACATATACATATATTTAATTGTTTGATCAAAATTATTGCTAGGGACAGTTTGGCACTCGCTGGATATTGGTAGGGACATGTCCCTGGCGTCCCCCTAATTCTACGCCCCTGATTGGCATCAATAGATTTCTGCTCTCCAAAAGGAATTTCAATCAACTAGATATTACCAAATCAATACAAAATGACTGACAAGAAGAGAGTATTTTTAAATTAGCTAAAACACGGGATGATTTGCTTTCCTTGACTGACTCTTTTTTTGTTTGTTTGTTTTAACAAGGACTAGTGCTGTCAGACAGATGTGATTTATCTAGACACCTATTTCAAATTATATCTGTCAAGTAGTAGGAACCTTTTCTGTATGTAATGTAAAGATATTTACAGCACTTTTAAATGTGACAGAAAAGGGGGCCTTTATATGATGCATTACTTCTCTAGTTTTTCCCAATAATTTAAAATTATGTCGCTGTCATTTCAAATGTGTATGAATTTTATTTTTTGGGTGAACTATCCATTACATCACGTTTAAAAGAAAATCAGTAGCAGATATTTAAGAGTTTTATTTTGTCCCTTCACTGGAATAATGAAATGATGTGTTAATTTGTTCAAGAAGATTAATTTAGTGAAAGTGAAAGTGAAGTGACATACAGCCAAGTATGGTAACCCATACTCGGAATTCGTGCTCTGCTTTTAACCCATCCAAAGTGCACACACACAGAGCAGTGAACACACACACACCGTGAACACACACCCGGAGCAGTTGGCAGCCATTTATGCTGCGGCGCCCGGGGAGCAGTTGGGGGTTCGGTGCCTTGCTCAGGGGCACTTCAGTCGTGTGGAGAGAGCGCTGTACATTCACTCCCTCGACCTACAATTCCTGCCGGCCTGAGACTCGAACTCACAACCCTTGGATTGCAAGTCAGACTCTCTAACCATTAGGCCACGACTTCCCCTGCCAGGCTCTACCTTTTAACCAATTATTCATGCCTAACCTTTGGAAATTAAATTAGCAACTTTGTTTAAAACAAAGCCTTTATACATATATGCAGATTTACATATATTCTGCATGTTCAGGTCAACATCCTAAGAACCAGGAGTTTAGTTCTATGTGATACTCATTTTTACCTTGCTACCCAGTGGACTGAAACAATCCTCACACCCATTTTCTGGGCTTTCTTCCATGTGGACGGCCGGCCATGTTTGAAGACTACGTGGGTCACTTGTTTGTTGAGTGTCTTAGATACTGTCATTTAAAATGCATTAATTTATTTTTTCATTTTAATTTTGTTCATAAACACAACTGCCAAAAATAAAAAATGTTACCTCTGCACCCATGTCCTGCAGCTGCTGCATGAACGGATCAGAATAATCCTCCATTCTGCTGGCAGACCACACATCAACATATGCCACTACATCTTAAAAGGGAGAAAGAGGACAGTGGATAAACATTCACTTCACACAAAAAGTTTGATTCATAATAACATTAAATGTTTGGCACCTCTGGCATAAAATATGCAAGTTAGAAGAGGGTAGTAAAAACAAACAAATTAAATTATGTTAATTTCTGACTAAAGAAAAAATATTTCTCAAATTACTTGGTAAGAACACCCAATAAAGCTAATCATCTATAATTGCTATACTGTTTTAAAACAAGACTGGAATTACACATTTTTAAAACCATGTGTTAATCATCCTAGAGAACAAAAAAATCTCCTAATTTAATGAATATCCATCGATACCTTTGAGAAAATCAGTGGAAGTGTTTTTTCCTGTCATGATTGATCCTAAAAGGTCTCCTTCTAAAACTGCATCAACCGACAGAAAATAGAACATGGTAAAAATCAACATGACTCAAGCTAAACAAAATAAGAAAATAAGCATGGTATCATACATTCAGTAAAGATTTTACCCCGGCTACATAACGTTACACAATCTGCTAACGGAGAACAAAGCAAGAGGATTTAAAGTACATTGACTCGTGAAAAACGAACACCAAGATTAGCAGATGTCACAAAACATAAATCAAGGGGGGCAAAAATCAATGCCAATTCTAAAAAGCAAGTAAGCTACTAAAACAACAAAATAGCATTGGCAACTGCTGATCTTCACGTCACATCTGGTGAAACGCAGGGTATATCGTTGCTTGAGAGGGTGACCTAGCAGACAACTAAAGTGTTCTGTAAGAAAGCCCCTCTCGTTGCTCACCTTAACCAAATAAGGGCAGATAAATATTGATTGCGAGAAAAGAAAAAATCTATCCTTGTTTGTTTTTATACGTACATCGTGCAGTTGATACACTGTTTATTTGACCATTCGCAACTGTAAAAAAAAAAACGTGTTTTCGCGGTAATGGTTCCTTTTGCGACGCATGATGGGAATTCAGTGACGTTCCTTACACCAGTTGGTTGATGCCTTTTGGCCGCGCCCCCTTTTTAGGCTTTATGTTCCACAGGGACGCCTCATGTGACGAGAGTAGGCTGCTCGCAGGCTGTTGTTTATTTTTTATTTCTGATGTGTTGGGGTTCCGAGTGTTCGTAGTGGATCAGACACTGATATAGGAGAACAAAGACAGATTTCGCTTGAATCCTGATGTGTCGACGTGCGCATATTTTCGCTAATAAACTGGATGTGATTTAAGTTATGTTGCTTTTATATGAAAATAAAAATGATGAAAAACACTTCCAAAGTAGCCTACTTGTTATTTATCCGAAAGCCGTGTTTTCATCCATTTTCAGTTTGTATTTAAGACATGCAACCTATTTTATACATTTAGACGTATTCTTTTTAGGGGGGTTTTTTAGACTGAAAACAAATCACATATCCACATATATCATATTGTCAGAGTATTTGTGAATATTCACTAATAATTTATATAAATAAATTACAAAATTAAACCATTTTAGAAGATAACAAAACATTACGAATTTTAAACCAATGAGCGTTAAAGGAGCCATGTGTAATGTCTGGCAAAAAAATCAAGTCATACTCCACATTCCATACCAGATGGGGGCAGTATGCCTCAAAGTGAATTGGTCTACTCTAGAGTAACAAACGAGAAACGGCATAGTCTCTATGCTCCGCCCCTACCTTCACAACAACCCTAGAGCCATAGCCGAAGCCTAAAGGACGTTTTGCCTCCAGAGGAGTGGGTGATATCAAGTGATTTTGAAACATGACATCTTCAAGCTACTCCCCTTCACCTTTACCAGTGAATATGTTCATATTCGTTTTGTTCATATTACATTTTGAATTGTACATACACATTATTTGAATTAAATGAATTTGACAGACAGCATTCTGTCAACATCATTGGTCAACATCAGACAGCTGATGTTGACCAAGCTAGCGCCAACCAACGTAACACAGAGCTGCCAACTCTCAAGCATTCACCGTGAGACACACGCAATTGACACTTTTCACACGCATTCAAAAACTTGACCGCTCTGAATATAGTGAATGAGTGCGCGCGCGGCCGGGGCGCTCTCTCTCTCTCTCTCCCTCTCCCTCTCTCTCTCTCGGGTTCATTATCATCGAAGACATTTCAAGCTTCTTAGGTAATGTTACATTTTAGCATCAGCTTGGTAGAGACGGGCTTTGGTAGATAACAGGTGAAAACCGGATCGGATCTGTGGGTAAGTTATAGCTAGCTTACTATCAAACGCAGCTACGGTTAGCCATCGCTAACATTAGCACGTTTATCGAACAGCCTTCGATACATTTCTATGTTATAACTTCACCGAAAAAAATACGCAAACATATAAAACAAACTTCTAGCCAAATACCTAACAGCATCTTACTTACCAATCCAAAAGAAATGTTGCAAGTTCGGAGTCGAAGCTCATTTCTTTCAAGTCCATCAGTTGTCTCCAGCGATGGAAAGC
Organism: Cyprinus carpio; assembly: GCF_018340385.1. Classification (NCBI taxonomy): domain Eukaryota; kingdom Metazoa; phylum Chordata; class Actinopteri; order Cypriniformes; family Cyprinidae; genus Cyprinus; species Cyprinus carpio. The sequence goes on from NC_056609.1 coordinate 6,508,733, forward strand.
AGTGCCGATGTTTACTCTGTTTCGGCTCCTTTTCTTATCGGATTTGATTTGTGATTCCGAGCGCGGTTGCTTGACATCAGCTTCAAGTACGCCACAAGCCGTGCGAGTATTCGTGTATTGCAGGTTGGCTGGTGGTTATGTTGCACGCATATCGCCTCCCATGGCCCAAACTGGTATTACGACACCTGTCGGGCCGTGGCTAGTAATGCTAATGCTAATTAAGGTTGATATCTCTGCAGCACTATAACTTGACATTTTTTTAATGACATCATCGCCCTTATTTCTTCTCATTCTTTTGATGCGTGTAGGTCATTTTTTGGATATTTTTAACTCAATTTTTACACATGGCACCTTTAAGCAGCTGTATGGTAAGCAAGTTGTTGTTGTTGTTTGACAAGTCAGTGTTTTAAGTGTTGTGGAAGTGCATAATTAAATAGTCATTATAATACAATAAACAGGATGTTTTCTCTTAGTTGAAGGATCAAAATCCTGAAATAACACAGAGCAAAAATAAAAATAAATAAATGTAATATTGTTAAATTTAATCAATTCAAACCAATAAATAAAAACCCAACCCAACAATAAAAAGACATGTTGGATATTAACAATCAAAATAAATCACTGTCAACAAAATCCATAGATGGATTTTGCTTAAGTTATGTAAAGTTTATATTTTATGTAGAAATATTAAATTATTGCAAAATATAAATAGGGGAGAGCAGAGCACAACATAACACTTTTTGACTTTCTCAGTATGTGTAAATGCAAATGGAGTTCAGAGTATATATTTTTTTTATCCACAGCAATTTTACACTTGTCTAGTACAAATATGACACTTTATTTCAGAATTACAGTGTATACATTTTTCTTTATTTACCCTCAAAAAAAAAAAGTGAAATGTGACAACATGCCCCATTCTTCTGCAAAATCTGACTTTGCTGCAGCCTGGAATTGAACTGCTGGTTTCGTCTGGTCAGAGGAGAACTGGCCCCCCGACTGAGCCTGGTTTCCTCCAAAGGTTTTTTCTCCATTCTGTCACCGATGGAGTTTTGTTTCCTTGCCGCTGTCGCCTCTGGCTTGCTTAGTTGGGGACACTTCTTTTACAGCAATATCGTTGACTTGATTGCAAATGATTGCACAGATACTATTTAAACTGAATTGAGATGAATGACATCACTGAATTTAATGATGAACTGCCTTTACTGAACTGTCATTTTGCATTATTGACACTCTGTTTTCCTAATTAATGTTGTTCAGTTTTGCTTTGATCTGTCATTTTGCATTATTGAAAATATGTTTGACTTGACTTGACTTGACATAGGTGGGGTACATGTTTGTTGTGAGGTGTGTGTTGTATGTTGTAAATTTGAATTATTAAAACAAAATCTGATGACTAAATATATATATATATATATATATAATATATATATATAGATATATATATATATATATATATATATATATATATATATATATACATATTTATAAACTCAAATATTAACTCAAATTTCAAATAAAGTAATGGCTTTTTTTTAACAATTAATATTATTCTGATTTTGGAGATTGGAATTTAAAGTTAGTGTCTTCTGCTAGATAGCGAAGCATTGAAGAACTATCTAAACTGATAAATAACAGATTAGAGATTACAATAATAGCAGATTTTTCTCATTTTAAATGAATACTAAAAACTGAGATTGAAATTTTATTTAAGATAGAAATGTACTTTTACTGTGGTAAAATAAATGCTCAGCAATATCTTAAAGAAAAAAAAAACTGAATTTTGGCATACCTTTCTCTATATAGTGTAGTAACGATGGAGGTGTGACAATGAAGTGGGGATCCAAAAGCAAGGCTTTATTCCATAGAGTCAGAACAGGCAGGGTCAAACACCAGCAAACAATCACATCCAGGGCAAAGACAAAAGAGTCAAGTCAAGTCAAGTCAAGTCAAGTTTATTTCTAGAGCACATTTAAAACAACAGAAGTTGACCAAGGTGCTGTACTTCCCACATCATAAATCAACAACAACAAAAATAAAATGACATCAAAAGCGACAAAAACACACAGCTCTCAAACTGAACTAAAAGCCAAGGAAAATAAATGTGTTTTAAGACTAGATTTAAAAACAGATAGTGTTGGGGCCAGCCTCACAGACAATGGTAAATTATTCCATAGTTTAGGGGCCGGAACTGAGAAAGCCCGATCTCCCCTATGTTTCAACCTTACTCTAGGAACAGCCAAGAGTATACAATCTGTCGACCTAAGAGACCTAGATGGAACATGTTGTTGTATAAGGTCAGAAAGGTAGGTCGGGGCTAGACCATTTAGGGATTTGTAGGCAAACACTAAAATTTTAAAATCAATCCTAAACCGTACTGGAAGCCAATGAAGGGACGGCAGTATGGGAGAAATGTGGTCACGCTTACGTACCCTTTTAGTAGTCTAGCTGCAGCATTCTGCACCAACTGCAGGGCGCGTGAAAGAGATGCCTGGCTAACACCAGCATAGATGGCATTACAATAATCCAATCGAGAGGAGATAAAAACATGTATAACTCTTTCAAAGTCTTTAAATGACAAAAAAAGGTTTCACTTTAGATAAGAGCCTTAACTGAAAAAAAACCTGACTTTAACCACAGAATTTATCTGCTTTTCAAGTTTAAAATCACCGTCCATGATTACTCCCAGATTTTTAAAGGAAGATTTAATATACGGAATTAAGGAACCCAATTCTGTGTTGGGGGCCACATGGGTACCACGGGTAAAAGAGGGATCCACAAGACAAGCAATGGTCAAGGGAGACAGCAAACAATCATAAATGCTGTGCTGAAGAATCAGAGCACCAGGGTGGAACAGGCGGAGTTGAAGAGTGCCATGACAGAGCAGGCAGAGCTAAAGAGCACCAAGGCGGAGCAGGTGGAGCTGAAGAACACCATGGCAGAGCAGATGGAGCTAAAGAGCACTTGGGCGGAGCTGAAGACCACCTGAGCGGGGCTGAAGACCACCAAGGCGGAACCACCATATGAGGTTCTGCCTATGGAAGTTGGGACAGGAGCGGGCTCTGGAGGACACTCGAGGACTGAAGGAGGCTCGGAAATGGATTCAGGAACTACAGCAGGCTCAGGAGTGAGTTCGGGGAAAAGAGCGGATTCTAGAGCAGACTCTGAGACTAGAGTGGGTGCCACCACCCTGGAAGGTTCTGCAGCAGAGGCCGAAAAACTAGAGCGTGTGTGCGCTGAGACGGCAGTGCTTGAGAGTGCTGAAAAAGTGTCATTAGCGAGCGTAGAGTCTGCATTGCTCATGAGGCGTAGAGTCCTGCATTGCTCGTGAGTGGAGAGTCTGCATTGCTCGTGAGTCGAGAGTCTGCGTTGCATGTGAGTCGAGAGTCTGCGTTGCTTGTGAGTGGAGAGTCTTTGGGGTGACCCGCAGCTCGCAAAGACACCAGCGGTGGATCTTCCAAGTTGGATGCCAGTCTTGAATGCCTTGGGACTTCTTAAGCCATCTTAAGGAGTGACTCGGCTGGAGGCCATTTTATGGAAAGGCTCTTGACTGGCTGCTATGATGTGGTGAGGCTCTGGTGTGGCATTTGACATACTTATTTTGAGTGCTTGAAATATTTGGTTTTGGTGTAGAATTCATAAACTTGATTTAACCACTTTTCAAATGTATTAAAGCTAAAATTGTTGCCTCTGCTCCATTTCCTCTTTCTAAAGCAGTGGTTCCCAATCCTGTTCCTGGAGAACCCCCAACACTGCATGTTTTTGGTGTCTCTCTTATCTGACACACACATTTGAGGTCTTGGGGTCTTCACTAATGAGCTGATGAGTTGAATCAGGTGTGTTTGAATAGGGAGACATCAAAAATGTGTGGTTTTGGGGGTTCTCCAGGACCAGGACTGGGAACTACTGTTCAAGAGGATGCAGACAGAGATGCCCACTTAGCATAGCCCTTTTCATGTTGGCAACTGAGCCATTAGCCAAGGCAATTAGAACAAATCCCAATATAAAAGGTTTTGATATTGGCCCTGATTACACACAAAATATCTCTTTTGCAGATGACATTCTTTTATTTTTAAATAATCCAACGGATTCTCTTACTCCCTTGCAGAACTTTTGCCAATACTTTATTTTGATAGTCCATTTTAAACATTCTACTAACAGTAAATAACTTTGCAACTACATGTCAACTAGCAGTTATTAGAGTATTAGTAGACTGTCTGTCTAATATCTTCTAACACTTTATTTTGATAGGTCCACAACATACAACATACTGACTGTGAGAAACTTTGCAAGTATATTTAAACTTGTTCTACTATGCCTAACCCTAACCTAACAGTCTACTCTGAGAGTCAGTAGACATGTAGTTGCAAATTAATGAAAATTAGTTGACAAGTAATTGCAAAGAATGTCTAAAGTGGACTATAATGTGTAACCAAACTTTTTACACTCGTATACTGTAGTTACTTTTCTGGTTACAAGGTTAATTTTTAGAAAAGTGAAATCCTACCTAATCTTTATAATCTTAACTTGCCTGAACACCTGGAAAAAGTAGGGAACGATTTTGCCATCTGGATGGACCTACTATTGACACTATTTGGTAGGATTAATATTTATCAAGATGAATGAAGTTTTTATATATCTTCAATCTCTCCCAATTCATACATTTGTCAATTAGTCTTGACAAATTAGCTTTAAGCCTGCACTGGCCTTTTACGTCGACGTGCAGTACACATGCAGACCGATAGTCTGCAGTGTCCACGGGCATGTTGCTGGTGTAACCCGCAGTACCATGGCAAAAGCCGAAGAAGAAGCGGCTCGTCAGAGAAGCATTATAGCCATGACGGTGGCAAATAAATATCAAATCATTAAATCATTATTAAAACCTACAAAAAGGAGACAACAACGGAACAAGAGAAGATGGCATTCTTTCAATCTCCACAAGGACTTGTACCACGGCAGATCAACACTGTTGATCTCAGACAACTAGTGATGTATAATGCTATGTAGTATAATAAATGATAAGACACATGTTATTTGCTTTGTTTTATTTGATATAAGAAGGTGTAAAATTAAAATATATTAAAGTGCACCAGAAACACACCACAAAACTCAAGTACATACTGAGGGAGGGGTTCTAGCAGACCAATCACAGCGCTTGCGGTTGAGGGAGGTATTGATGAGCTGCTAGATTTTTTCCTGGAGAGGTGCACGTCCGGGCTACACCGTACGACACATAGCCTTCGGCGTAGGTTCGACGCAAAAGTATAAATTGGTCTTTAGCCCATACGAAGACCTCACTAGGCCCACACTATTAATCTACAACAGGGGTGCCCAATCCTGGTCCTGGAGATGTACCTTCCTGCAGAGTTCAGTTCCAACCCTGATCAAACACACATCTCTGCGATTATCAAGTGCTCCTTTAGATCCTAATTAGTTGGTTCAGCTGTGTTTGATCAGGGTTGGAGTTGAACTCTGCAGGAAGGTAGATCTCTAGGAACAGGGTTGGGCACCCCTGATCTACAACAATATGTCTGTTTTATTATAAATACTTTTCAGATACTATAACTAAGGCTGGCAGCACACTAGATGATTCTAAAGCCAATTTTAAGCCCGATTTGCACCCCCAAACGACCAGGGGGTGTGGCCCCGATTCACGGCTTGTCGCAAGCAATTTTTGTCCAGAAATCCTATATTGTGTGGGTGTCATTACGATTATTTAACTGATCCCGATTGAGATGGGAGCGTCGCTGAACTCAAACATGTTTGATATTTATGATTCTTGATCGGGCTGCCTCTGATGTGATTCCAATGAGAGCGAGCAAGAGTCACCTACCGGATGTTGCGTGCTTCTATAGTTGAAACACGGGGCAAGTTCAAGCTCAACCCGGTGCGCAACATTTTACAATGGTTTCCGGTTTGAACTACATGTTTCCTGGAAACGGTGTGCAACAGGGTTTGAGATACGTTTTCATTTGTTTGGTGGGTGTGTCAAAAATGTCAGCCCAATCAGGAACAACATGTATATAAACCATGCGTTTAAAGAGACAGCTTGCACAAATATAATTAACATCAAAATAAATTCACAAGAGCAAGTATATTGTTTGCACGTTTATTTACATTAAAGGCAAAAAAAATAACTGAAATAATAAGAGCACAAGTATAGATCTGGGAACTACTTTAAGTCTATCTAAATATCATTAAGTAATTAATTGCAATGTCTTCTGGTCCATCCTTTCCTTAGGAAGCCTAGACACTGATTAATGTAACATAAAAATACTATTCATATTTATATATTTTGCTATTGTATTGTGGAGTGACACTCTTATAAACTTTTCTATGCTCCTCTTATATAATGGTAAATATTACAAACCCCATTCCAAAAAAGTTGGGACATGTAATGAACATTCCACTGAAGGCGAGCGTAGCGATGAACCCAAGTGCAGTTTATTTACAGGTGCAATACAAAACATCCAAACATAATCCAAACCAGAAACGAAGACTTGACTTGAACAGACTTAACTTGATGAGGCATGAAACAGACTTGACAGAAACAGACTTGACGTGACATGAACAGACAAGACACACCGACAGCAGGTTGCAACATTAATACACCACAAGGCCCAAATGGCAAAAACATGACTACTTATAACAATACAGGTCACATGACAAGAACAAACCAATGGGAAACAAGACACAAGACTAAGACAACCAATGAGTAAACAGAACTGATAAATCACATGACAAGACAATAAACCAATCAGAACGACACATACACAAGGCAGATATACATCTGCATACAAACAGCATAAATCAAACTACAAAATAAGACATGAAAACAAGAATATGAAACAAACCCCAAAACAGACATTACAGGACACTGTACAAATTGTGAATAAAAACAGAATGCAATGATGTGGAAGTTTCAAATTTCAATATTTTATTCAGAATACAACATAGATGACATATCAAATGTTTAAACTGAGAAAATGGATCATTTTAAGGGAAAAATAAGTTGATTTTAAATTTCATGGCATCAACACATCTCAAAAAAGTTGGGACAAGGCCATGTTTACCACTGTGTGGCATCCCCTCTTCTTTTTATAACAGTCTGCAAACGTCTGGGGACTGAGGAGACAAGATGCTCAAGTTTAGGAATAGGAATGTTGTCCCATTCTTGTCTAATACAGGCTTCTAGTTGCTCAACTGTCTTAGGTCTTCTTTGTCACATCTTCCTCTTTATGATGTGCCAAATGTTTTCTATGGGTGAAAGATCTGGACTGCAGGCTGGCCATTTCAGTACCCGGATCCTTCTCTACGCAGCCATGATGTTGTAATTGATGCAGTATGTGGTCTGGCAATTGTCATGTTTGGAAAATGCAAGGTCTTGCCTGAAAGAGACGACATCTGGATGGGAGCATATGTTGTTCTAGAACTTGGATATACCTTTCAGCATTGATGGTGCCTTTCCAGATGTGTAAGCTGCCCATGCCACACGCACTCATGCAACCCCATTCCATCAGAGATGCAGGCTTCTGAACTGAGCGCTGATAACAACTTGGGTTGTCCTTGTCCTCTTTAGTCCGGATGACATGGCATCCTAGTTTTTCCAAAAAGAACTTCAAATTTTGATTCGTCTGACCACAGAACAGTTTTCCACTTTGCCACAGTCCATTTTAAATGAGCCTTGGCCCTGTGCTTCTGGATCATGTTTAGATATGGCTTCTTTTTTGACCTATAGAGTTTTAGCCGGCAACGGCGAATGGCGCGGTGGATTGTGTTCACCGACAATGTTTTCTGGAAGTATTCCTGAGCCCATGTTGTGATTTCCATTACAGTAGCATTCCTGTATGTGATGCAGTGCCGTCTAAGGGCCCCGAAGATCACGGACATCTAGTATGGTTTCCCAGCCTTGACCCTTACGCACAGAGATTGTTCCAGATTCTCTGAATCTTTGGATGATATTATGTACTGTAGATGATGATAACTTCAAACTCTTTGCAATTTTTCTCTGAGAACATCTAGAACATCACCAATATTCTTTTCTATACTTTGTTTTTCACTGTGAAACAGTCAGCTGACAACTTTGATTGTCCTCTATTGGTTTTTCTTCTCTAGTCACATTTGATCTTGCAAGTGTCCGTGAGATCAATTCACTGTGAAATCATTCCTACAATCATCAAGTATGTGGTCTCGTGGTCTGGTCAAATCGTTTAGGGTGTGTGTTCAGAGGATTATAAAGCTAAAAATCAGTCCTCTTCTTATTTGTGGTCTCCCATGGTTTTAAAATCAGTTAAGATTTGAAAATCGTCTAGTGTGCAGCCAGCTTTAAGTATTTTGGGGTGGGGGCGGGTGATGTGTTATACAAAAAAAAAAAAAAAAAAAACAGTGTTATACACATCTGAAATACATGCAGTCACCACATAACTAATGTCTATATTGTCAAAAATGTACAGTAGTCAAAGGGATTTCAAATCAATGGATTTATTAAATACAAAACAGAAAACATTCAATTCATGTTAATGCAGCTACACGTAGCCAAAAATGCAAATACACAAAAGTACACAAAAATGAAAGAAAGCAAACAAAGAACGCACACATCAACCCAATTATTTTATTTAGCGTTCATGTAAACAATACATTCAGATTGATCAATCGGAATGAATTCAGTCCAGTTGAACCAAAAAATGTGCATGTAAACGTAGCCACTGTCCATAGTTGAAGTTGGCTGATAGCAAATGAATAATCCAACCTCTTGTAATGAAAACACACCATAGCTCTCAAACACCAGACTCTTCCTAACCAGGAAAAGTAAAAAATAGTACAGACTATGGTCTCACGTCAAAAATAACTTTAAATTGGTATTCAAACTGGACCATGATGTGGTAGCCTCACCAATAAAGAGTCCTTCTAAAATGCATAAAAAATTAACTATCTTAAACTCTAAGCATTAATCCAAACATAGGCCATACATACATATACCATCTCTGCAAAAAACATCAGCAATATACACTTTTAAATAGAAAAAAAAAAAAAAAAAACTTCTTTAGACTGGGCTTTCTCTGCAAAAAACATTAGAGGTATTAGTTTTTTGTTTTAAGCAGGTGAGCCATGCTGGCTACCCTTACCAAAAAGTAGTATACTTCAAGTTTATTTTATTAAGTATACTTAAGTAAAGTTCAAGTATATTTAGACTTTTTGTAAGTATAAGTCAAGTATACTTAAATGTAATTTTAAGTATATTTCTGAGGAGTACATAAAGCCCATTTCTGAGAAGTACATAAAAAGTAAACTAAAACCATACTTTCCTATTTTTAGTTTAAAAGAAATATACTAATAGCACACTTGAATAAACTTCTTTTTCGTAAGGGTACTGCTGCTTGCTATTGCTAACTCCCTCTACCCACATGACTTTACTTAAGGAAACTTAAAACACCCCAGCACACCTAGGGGTAAGGAAGAAAACTGCCCACAAAATTCTTATTAACAGGCTCATGTTTGTTACACCTCAAATATGGCTCATGAGATCCACTTTCCTGCAGTTTAGATCCAACTTTGATCAAACTCAACTAATGATCCTGAAGACATGCTTGCTCAGGGGTTTGATTAAGGTTAGAACTATAATCTGCATGAAAGTGGATCTTGTGAGCTAGATTTGAGAATCCCTGGCCTATATGAAACAACATGTTCTGAAAAGGTCTTTTTTGGTTTGAGCCATCCTAGTTCAACTGAGTGGTTAAAGATTGGCCAGTCAATGTTGTTTGTATTCTCCTAGTTGCATTACAGGGCTGCCTACACAAAACCTGAATGGGACCAAAGCATACAAAATTTGTTCTAGGCCCGAATGGACTGGCCCAAATTGGGTCATCATGGGATTAGTGTGGGTAGTCCGCTAGTGTGTGCTGCTCACAGAGAGCCTGCGGTGAGCCCAAATCTGTGGGCCTCGCCTGTGCAAGCTCGCACTGGGCCTGTTTAGGTTTGGTGTGGGCTGGCCCTAGCCCACTGTGCCCGCTAAAAGCCAGCATTGGCCCTGCAAGGACATGTTTGCAGGGTATAATCAGGGAGGTTTTAAGTTTTACTTTTAAAAATAAAAAAATAATTTTGGCCAGAGCATTCCAGATATCTGGCCCAGATGTTTGGAAGCGACACCCTACCTTCATGGCTCAAAATAAAATTATTGGAATTAAAGGAGTATGTTCTCTCATATATGCTGTATAAATGGGATGAGAAATTCATTAACATGGTATCCAACAATTATATGATCATTCATTCAATCCAAATGTGGGAAAGGTTGCAAAAGACTTTCTTTCCCCTGAAGCTGAGCTCACACTACAGGATTTTTAAAATCCTAAACGATTATGAAATCTTGCTGCAGCACACACATTAGGAGAATCTTCGCAGATTATCTTCCCTCAAATCTTAAACATGCACACACTACAAGATTTGAACATCGTGGCACATCACACACTGCAAGATATCATTAAGATTATCATGCCAGAGGGAGCGCCTCACGTGATCTCACGTAGCAGTTTGTCACTGATATTTGTTTACATATGTTAGCTAGCATACTAGCAGCTTTCTGCACTCACCCGGTGCATTCAAAACTGAGGCGATTTTACTCCAGCGCTTCTCTTTCTCCTCTACGGTTGTGATGCGTTTTCGACACATTATACAGATCTGTCATGTTACTACAAAATGTCAAAAAACAGTTTCCTCTGTCTCCACTATCCAACGGAGCCGTTACATCAGCTGTTTTGCGTTTTTGTGCACTGGCTGTGAAAGTACTGAAGTAATCATATAGCCATCATCATCCCGATTTAAATCCTAAATATCAAACATGTTTTTTGATAATAATCAGGGCTGCCTCGATTTGTGTGCGAGCAGATCCGGAGGTGCAAGATTAAATTGGTGAATGCTCACATAACCAGATAAATCCATGCTGAACATCGGGGACCCGATCGAGGTGCTCGACAAGATGTTTGCTCCGATTCTCGGGAGGGGGAAATCAGGGCTAAATTCTGGCTAAAAATCCTGTAGTGTGAGCCAGGCTTTACAGATATGTGGCTAAGATTTAAAGCCCAATCATTTTGCCTATTTTAACACAGCTGGAGCAATTGGTTTATTCAAGTTGACCAACCTATTAAATAATGTCTAGAATATATAAAGCCCTTATGACAAATAAAAACCTCCACCTGAACTAGATAAATCTAAAATTAGATGGGAACATGATCTAGGTATTAGCATAGGAAAGAAGGAATACATCTAATCTGAACCTCCAGGAATAGACTGATTCAATTTAATTTTCTTCACCAACTTTATTTCACCCTATCTAAACTGCATAAATTTAATAAAAATAAATCTCACATCTATGCTTCAGATGTGGTACAGATGAGGGAACTTTTTACACTCTACAGTTTAGTTTATGTGTTCTGGCAAAAATAAATAAATAAATGTTTGTTGGGTAACTTCGCCAAATCCAACCTCAAACAAACCCATGAGATAAAGCTTGCAGATATTTATTATGATTACCAAGAAGCGTATCGCAATGAAGTGAAATCTGACATGGTTATTCCAAACAAGGGGAGCCATACCTCAAATCTGCCTCGCCACCCAGGTGTTAGGCTCACCATAGTGTTGGCCGTTTCTCAAACAAAAGGCTGCATCCTCCGGAGGTTGCATTTGCAGGCTGCATATGTAATCAAGCTGGTTTATTTCAGTTAACAAAGCATTACATTCGCGAGTCATAAGCATATTACAACAATTATGCTTAACTAAGAATAATGGTCAAATTTATAACGTTGTTTATTTTCTAAAATATGATATGCTTTATGATGTAAGCAGCCTACAAAATGCGACCTCCGGAGGATCCATCCTTCCATTTGAGAAAGCGGCCTTTGAAAGGCAGCGGTTCTGGAGGCGAAAAAGGCAGGAGAAAGGCAGAAAAGAGACGAGGGTTGAAATACAGAAAAAAGGAAATGTCTTGGTTTAGGAAGTGATCGTTCTGCTGACAATCAAAAAATGGATGTCATGGAGGGACGCATTCCTATGCGAGAAGATGCAGTATGTCCAGAGTAATGTTAACTCCGTTCCCAGGTTCGGAGCCATGCATGCCAGATCCCAAGAAAAGAAAATCGGAGCCAAAATGCTTGCTGAGGTACAGAATAACACCCCAGCCTCAGTCTATTCCTTGGGGAAGTTCACTGCAAACTCTGAATCGATTTTGCTTGGACAATCATCCATAAGGGGCTACGGTTTCTGTCGGTGTTGGTTGTGCATCTGTTTTCTTCCCCATTTTTTCCTTCCACTCAAACGTTCTGTTAACATTGCTGGATACAGCACTTTATGAAACAGCTAGCTTCTTGTGGCAATAGAATTGTTGCGGCTATACCCTCCTTGTAAAGGGTGTCAATGATTGTCTTCTGGACAACGTGTCAGATCAGCAGTCTTCCCCCATGTATTGTGTAGCCGAGTGATCCAAACGAGAGAGACTATTTTGAAGGCTCAGGAAACCTTTGCAGGTTTTTTGAGTTGATTAGCTGATTGGCATGGTCACCATATTCTAATTTGTTGAGAATAGTGAATTGATGGGTTTTTGTTTTAAATGTGTGAGCCAAAATTAAAATAACAAATTAAAAGAACCAAAGACTTAAAACTACTTCTAGTCTGTGTGCATGTTCCAGTTTTTTGAGAGGTAAAGGGTGAAAGGTTATCCCTTTCTGATAGCTGAAAGTAAAAAATTCAAGGGTTATAATATAACTGAAGCCTTATATTGCTTTATTTATATGCTGGAGTAGTATATTATAACAAATTTTTGAGTTATTGGTTTTCTTTTTACTTCCAGTTTTGAAAAATGTTGTATAGGCTATTTGTATTTTTTTTTTTTTTTTTTTTTTTTGTGACACTCAGTTAGGTTATTTACGTGAATGTTGTTCTTGGTATGATTGGATAATTTTAAATTTGACTTCGGTAATCTATTAAGCGATTATGTCTTTATGTTTATATTCGTTTCAATGTTAAGGGCTACTCCTGGATTTGTTAAAGAGAAAAGCTATTTTTTTATTTCTTAAAAGATTGTTTTTCGGAAAACATCAATGGGGTAGTGATATCTGGGTTGGCATATGGGAGTAATAAATCAGAGGGGTTGCAGGTTTGAATGGTAATTATAAAGGGGAAAAATTTAAAAAGTTAAAGCTCACTCTTGTGGAAGATGGTTGATTTTAGTTGTAGAAGATAATAATAATTTTGTAATTTTTGGGGAACTTTCACAGTGACAATTACAGGTGCCATCTCAAAAATTAGAATGTCGTGGAAAAGTTAATTTATTTCCGTAATTTCAACTGAATTGTGAAACTCGTGTATTAAATAATTCGTCTTGGTTCGTTTTATTGTGAATGATTTTGGCTCACATTTAACAAAAAAAAACCCAACAATCCCACTATCTCAAACAAATTAGAATACTTCTTAAGACCATTAAAAAAAACTTTTTTTTTTTTTTTTTTTTTTGTAAATGTTGGGCCTCTGGAAAAGTATGTTAATTTACTGTACGATGTACTCAATACTTGGTAGGGAGGCATCCTTTGCTTTAAGTACTGCTCAATCAGGGTGGCATGGAGGTGATCAAGTTTGTGGCACTGCTGACGGTGGTATGGAAGCCCCCGGTTTCTTTGACAGTGGCCTTCAGCTCATCTGCATTTTTTGGTCTCTTGTTTCTCATTTTCCTCTTGACAATACCCCATAGAATCTCTCTGGGGTTCAGGTTCTGGGTGAGTTTTGCTGGCCGGTCAAGCACACCCAACACCATGGTCATTAACCAACTTTTGGTGCTTTGACACTGTGTGCAGGTGCCAATCTTGCTGGAAAATGAAATCAGCATATAAAAAAAAACTGGTCAGCCAAGAAAGCATGAAGTGCGCCCAAATTCATGTCTGGTAAAAGGGGTGCAGTGACTTTGGTTTTCAAAAAACACAATGGACCAACACCAGCAGATGACATTGCACCCCAAATCATGGACTTCAAGCAACTTGGGCTATGAGCTTCTCCACCCTTCCTCCAGACCCTAGAACCTGGGTTTCCAAATGAAATAACAATAAACTAGCTCTCATCTGAAAAGAGGACTTTGGACCACTGGGCAACAGTCCCAGCTCTTCTTCTCCTTAGAACAGATAAGATGCTCTGACGTTGTCTGTGGTTATGGAGTGGCTTAACCAAGAGGAACTACGACAATTGTAGCCAAATTCCTGACATGTCTGTGTGTGGTGGCTCTTGATGCCTTGACCCCAGCCTCAGTCTATTCCTTGTGAAGTTCACTCAAACTCTTGAATCGATGTTTGCTTGACAATCCTTATAAGGCTCCGGTTCCTCTCGGTTGGTTGTGATCTTTTTCGTTTCCACATTTTTTCCTTCCACTCAAACTTTCTGTTAACCATGCTTGGATACACAGCAACTTTATGAACAGCTAGCTTCTTTGGCAATGAATGTTTGTGCGCTTACCTCCTTGTGAAGGGTGTCAATGATTGTATTCTGGACAATTGTCAGATCAGCAGTCTTCCCCATGATTGTGTAGCCTAGTGAACAAAACTGAGAGACTATTTTGAAGGCTCAGGGAAACCTTTGCAGGTATTTGGAGTTGATTAGCTGAATGCATGTCACAATATTCTAATTGTTGAGATTGAGAGTTGAATGGTGGGTTTTTGTTAAATGTGAGCCAAAATTAAAATAACAATCTAAAAGAACCAAAACATTCAGTCTGTGTGCATTGAAATTTATACTACACACGAGTTTCACAATTTGAGTGGAATTACTGAAATTAATTAACTTTTCCACGAACATTCTCATTTATTGAGATGCACCCTGTATACTTCTACAAAACAGTTATTAATACAAAACAGGTTATTTAATACAAAGGTGGTGGTGTTGTTTGTAGAAAGAAGAAAATTTTTTGGTTTTGTGGATAATTTTATTTAATTTATTGATATTAAGGTGATAATTTTTATTTGGAACACTGTTAATGATCCTTTTTTGGATTGTTTTCCTCCCGTATCAGTAGACAGTAAACAATATACTGATATATTAATTTATGTTCCCAATAAATTGTAATTAAACAGTAATTCAATTTGAAGTGAATTACCTGAATGATTTTTCCACGAGCATTCTAATTCATTGAGATGCACCTGTATATATAATATATATATATATATATATATATATAAATATATATAGATATATATATATATATAAATATATATGTATAGCTAAAATCAGGTTGTTGATTGTGGCCTGTGGGATGTTGGGATCTCATCACAGAATCTCTGTACATTCAAAAATGCCATCAATAAAATGCAACTTGTGTTACATGACCCCCCCGCCACCATGGGCACTCGTTTCACAAACATTGACATCAGCAAACCGCTCACCACACGATGCCATACCGTTGTCTGCCATCTGCCCCGTACAGTGAAAACCGGGATTCATCCATGAAGAGAGAAGACTCTCCAAAGTGCCAGAGGCCATTGAATGTGAGCATTGCCCACTCAAGTCTGTTTTAAGACGACCAAACTGCATCAGGTGATTGAGACCCCTATGCCAGATGAGGATGCGAGCATGAGGATGAGCTTCCCTGAGACGGTTTCTGACAGTTGTGCAGAAATTCTTTGGTTTTGCAAATCGATTGTTTGCAGCAGCTGTCCGGGTGGCTGATCTCAGACTTTCTTGGAGGTGAAGATGCTGGATGTGGAGGTCCCTTGGCTGTTGTGGTTACATGTGGTCTGCGGTCGTGAGGCTGGTTGGATTGTACTGCCAAATTCTCTGAAAACGCCTTGGAGGACGGCTTTATGGTAGAGAAATTAACATCTCTTCATGGGTAAACAGATTGTGGGGACATTCCTGCAGTCAGCATGCGAATTACACGCTCCCTCAAAAACTTGCGAAATCTGTGGCATTGTGCTGGGTGATAAAAACTGCACATTAGCGTTGGACTGTTATTGTGGTCAGCCTAAGCGCACACGTGTGCAATAATCATGCTGTCTAATCAGGCATCTTGATATGAAAACCTGTGAGGTGACGGATGTATTCGGCAAAGGAGAGTGCTCACTAACACAGATTTAGACAGATATTTTGGTGAACAATATTTGGAGGAGAAAATAGACTTTTGTGTACATAGAAAAAGTCTAGATTCTTTCAGTTCAGCTCAAGAATGGGGGGCAAAAAACAAAATGTCACATTTATATTATGTTTCATGATTGCGGTTTGAGTAATGAACCAGGCTGGGAGTTGTTAAAAGCCTCAGGAATCTTTTGCAGGTGTTTAAGGGTTAATTAGTTGATTCAGATGATTAGGTTAATAGCTCGTTTAGAGAACCTTTTCATGATATGCAAATTTTTTGAGATAGGAATTTTGGGTTTTCATGAGCTGTATGCCAAAAATCATCAGTATTAAAAACAATAAAAGACCTGAAATATTTAAAGTTGGTGTGCAATGAATCTAAAATATATGAAAAGTTTAATTTTTATCATTACATTATGGAAAATAATGAACTTTTTTCACAATATGCTAATTTTTTGAGAAGGACCTGTAAATATATATGATTTACTGTGGTTTTAAAAAAAAGGAAGCGTCCCGTTTGATCAGTAGACAGATAAAATTATACATGTAGTAAACTAGTGTGTGGTAGATACTAGGGCCATCTTTTAAGTATAATCAAATTGTATACAATATAAGTAAATAAACTAATATATCATATATAGCCAGTTGAGGAAGAAATGATACTCACAAACTCGAAATTCAGTATGAACAAATAGTCCTAATGGCAACACAGCTTGAGTAAAGTATCATGTTTTAATTAAGTTTTTTTTTTTTTTATTTTTTTTTTTTTTTTTTTATGTATTTTTTTTTTTTTTTTTTTTTTTTTTTTTTTTTTTTATGTATTGCCTTCATAACATTTCTTAGAGGTGTTAAAGAAAGACAAATGCACTAAAAGACAATCAAGAGATAAGAAAGTAAATGGAGAGTCAGCGGAGTCTCATTTGGTTGGTTACAAGAAGGGTAGGACTCCACACCTCCCCATTGCTAATTTGCAAAAGCTCTGGTTAGTGAGAGAACAAAGCCAAATTGTAAAGCGCAGAGAAAGGAAAAAGACGGAGCAACGCTGTACATAATCGGTTTGTTTCGGGTGAATTTTTTGCCCAACATGTACAAGAAGTCATTTTCTAGACATTTCCTGCAACAGTTTTTTTTTTTTTTTTTACACATACAGACGGGTTCTATGCGGTCAATCCGATTTGCAGTTTTTTTAAACTTGTTGCTTTTCACTGCAAAACACTGTTCACAGGCTTGCAGTACTTTTTGATCGTATTTTAGTGAGAGAACAGCATGCCAAAAAGTGTAAAGCACAGGAAAATGGAAGTCAGAAGACATGGAGATCATATTTCATTTTTGTAATTAGCATGAAGCTGCAATTTCACAATACTTTGAATTACACTTACGTGCAACAGTAAAAATGCTGCAAAATCGGTTTTACTTACGCCTCAAACACGATTTAGCTGTTCACAGCTTCTCTTGCGCATACAAATTTAATTTACGTTAGCAGTACACTTCCACAACTCTTACCATGCGTTTGCAAATCTTTAGGTATTATTTTACCTTCATAGAAGCACCCAGTGCTGCTGTGTCATGGCTGGGAAATGTGTACTTTCGAAAGCAATAGCTCCAAGTGAAAGGAGTTGGTGTTTTGTATATTTATTTCTTTTCTATTTAAGGTATACATTGCGGCTATTTTTGCAGAGATGTTACATGTATGTAGGGGCATATGTTTCTGATTGCTGATGCCAAGAGTTTAGGACTAAGTTGTATGCATTTTGTAGTTAATTCCTTTAATGGTGTGAGGTCCACCAATGTCCATGGTTCCGTTTTACCATGGATTTTAAAGATATTTTCGACGTGGTGGGACATATTCTGGGAGTATTTTTGACTCTGTTCCTGGTTAGGAAAGACCTGGTGTTTGCTAGCTGTGGTTGTATTTTTGATTTACAAGAGGTTTGGATTATTCATGTGTTATCAGTCAACTTCAGCTACAGACAGCGCTTGGACATTGATGCACTAAGCATATTGGACCTTAGCCCCACATGCACTTTCCACATGGACGAAATCCTACAATCTTACATTGAAAAATCTGTTCTTTCTTTTTTTTTTGTACTCTTTGAGTAATTACATTTTTGGGTATATGTGCATATAAAAAAGTCAGTACTATTTGCTTTGTGAGAGTGTCTCTCCTCTTAAATGGTTTTAACATTTTAAGCAATGAACCCCTTTTTTGAATAACTAGCCTTGTGTAAAAGTACAAAAAAAAAAAAAAAAACATGAGACACTTATAGAGGATCCCCTGATATAGACCTATTTGCTTTTCAAAGGCTGACTGAAAATGCTCCTTTCAGCCAAGTCCTCCAGATTCTAAGTTGAGAGTGAGATAAAGGTCTGGTTGCGGAATTCAAGAGACATGAACAAAAGGAGCACTACCACAGTCTGCTGTCTAGTTGAGAGTCCCTCAGGGGAAAGAGTGAGCTTTTTCCAATGAATACTTTAGCACATCAGGAACATGCTTTTCAGCAGAGGTCAAAGCAATTTTTATTTTATTTTTTTATTTTTATTTTGTATAGATAATTTTTTACACCCTCTTTTCATAGTGTATATTCAGTATTCACACCTGTCTTGTTTGGTTCGACTGAATTGAAGTCGTCATTTCCCCTCATGTGCGGAAATCGATTTGGCAGGTGTGTATTCAGCAGTTGCACTCGGGGGCGAACCAAACAACCGCACTCGAGACCCAGCTGAAGAGGTGGTCTCTGTCCACTTCCAAATGAACTCTTGGTACGGTTCGTTTAAGGTGTGAATATGAACCCACTCACGATCTGACGCAATTGCAGAAATCACACTCAGAAACAGACGCAGATGGGAGTTTTACTTACTCAAACATGTTCTTGAGGGCAGAAAGGAAAATGATGGTTTACAGATTCAAACCAAATGAAATTGGAAGCAGAGGCAGAGCCGTGAAATTTGAAAGTGTAGATGGAATACTTCAGACAGATACGTTACTTTCGACGCTTCTGTGGGATGCATTTATTGCAAGGTAAGTTAATTTACCATGTATTTTCATGCAAAACAAAAAAATGAACATCTCTAACATTTAATAATATAATTAGCGAACAAAGATGCACAGAACAAATAATCATGGTGTAAATATAATATAGCATGTATTTTTTATTTTGACTGCTACATCTGTTGATTGCACCAAAGTTGCTTATGTGGTAACAGGAGTAAAACACGCTTTCTTTCCAATGCTACAGCAGCTGTACGCTCTGTGAAACCAATATTGAGCTAAAAAAAAAGAACTTGTTCATATATCCTTGGACATTTCATCAGTCAGTTAGCGGTAGCATTAGCATTAGCACTGCTCAGGGCAGGAGTACTCAATATTCATATAACTGTTAGTTTTTTAGTGTACTATGCGCTTGCTCTCAGGCCAGAAGTACTCAATATTCATATTATACAGCATATTTTAGTGTTACTATGCGCATGCTCTCAGGGCAGAAGCACTCTCAATATTCATATACTGTTATTTTAATAAATTATGCGTGTCTCAGGCCAGGAGTACTCAATCATTCATATTACTGTTATTTTACTAAAAACTATGCACCTGTCTTCAGGGCAGGAGTAATCAAAAATCATATATTACCCGCTTATTTTATTTTCAAACTATGCGCCAGTGCTCTCAGGGCAGGGAGTACTCAACATTCATATTACTGTTATTTTTAGGGTACCTATGTGTTGCCGGGAGTAATCTCATATTCATATATTACTGTTATTTTTTCGTGTATTATGTGCTGCTCAGGCAGGGAGGAGCACTCAATATTCATATTACTGGTTATTTTAATAAACTATGTGCTGCTCTCAGGCAGGAGTAATCAAAATTCATATATGTTATTACTAACCTAGCATGCTCTCAGGGCAGGAAACTCATATTCATCTTATCTTATTGTACTAACTATGCGAGTGCTCTAGGGCAGGAGTACTCACTATTCATTTACTGTTATTTTTACTAAACTATGCGCTGCTCTCAGGCAGGAGTACTTCAATCTCTTCATATTAATGTTATTTATCAAATATGCGCTGCTCTCAGGGCAGTTGGAGTACTCACTCTTCTATACTGTTATTTTACTACACTATGCACTGCTCTCAGGGCAGAAGTATCAACTATTAATTATTACGGTATTTTACTAAACTATGCGCGCTTCAGGGCAGGAGTACTTCAATAATCATATTACTGTTATTTATTAAACTATGGCGCTGCTTCAGGGCAGGAGTACTCAATATCATATACTGTTATTTTTAGGGTACTATTTGCTGGCAGGAGTATCAATATTCATATTACTGTTATTTTTAGGTATATGTGCTGGCATGAGTACTAAATATTATATTACGTTTTTTAGTGTATTATGTGCTCACTCTGAGGGCAGGGACCACTAAATATTAATCTTACCGCTATTTTAATAAACTATTACTGCTATCAGGCAGGAGTAACACGGCGTAATCAAAAATATTTACTGTATTTTACTAAACTATGCACTGCTCTCAGGGACCACAGAAGTACTCAATATTCATATACGTATTGTACTAAAATATGCGCTGCTCTCAGGGCAGATTACTCAATAATATAATTCCGTTATTTTAATTAACTATGCGCTGCTCTCAGGGCAGGAGTACTCAATATTCATATTAATGAATTTTTAGGGTTACTATTGTGCTGCATGAGTACTCCAAGATTCATTATTACTGTTATTTTTTAGGGTAACTAGTGTTGGCAGGAGTCACTCAATATTTCATATTAACTGTATTTTAATAAACATGCACTGCTCTAGGGCAGGAGTATCAAAAATTCATATCCTGTGTTTACTAAACTATGCAATGCTCTAGGGGCAGAAGTATCAATATTCATATACTGTTATTTTACTTACTATCCACTACTTTCAGGGAGGAGTACAATATTAATATTACTATTATTTTACAAACTATGCGATGATCTCAGGCAGGCGTATCAATATTCATTTACTGTATTTTTAGAGTACTATGTGCTGGAGGGAGTACTCATATCTATTACTGTTATTTAAGCAACTACGCGACTGCCTAAGGGGCCGGCAGTACTCAAGATTCATATTATGTATTTTAGGGTATAGTGTGGGCAGGCGAACTCAATATTCATATTACTGTTTTTTAATTAAGCGATGCACTGCTTCCCCAGTGCAGGAGGAGTAATCAAAAATTCATAGAACTGTTATTTTACTAAACTATCCACTGCTCTAAGGGCAGAGTCTCAATATTCAGATACTGGTCTTTTACTAAACTATGCGATGCTCTCAGGTCAGGAGTTACTCAATATAATAGTACTGATTTTATTAAGCTCTGCGCGCTGCGCTCCAGGGCAGGGAGTACTCAGATTATTCATATTACTGTTTATTTTTTAGGGTACTTATTTGCTGGCAGGAGTACTAAATTCATAGTAATGTATTTAGTGGTAATATGTGCTGGCATGCGTACTCCACATTCATATTACTGTTATTTTTAGGATATGTGCTGCTATCAGGGCAGGGGGAGCACTCAATATTCATATTAGTTATTTTAATAAAACTATGCACTGCCTCAGGGGCAGGAAAGTACTCAATATTAAATTACTTTATTACTAAAATATGCGTGCTCCTCAGGGGCAGTGAGTACTCAATTTGCATTTATTACAGTTATTTAGAAGATTGCTATGTGCTGGCAGGAGTACTCAATATTCATATTACTATTTTTTATCACTACGCACTATGCTCTCAGGGCAGGACGTACTCAACATTCATATTACTGTGTTATTCTTGAGTGTATTATGTATGTGCTGATCTCGGAATAGGAGCACTCAATATTCATATTACGGAATTTAATAAACTGTGTGTGCTCTCACGGCAGGGTACTCAATATTTCATATTAATGGTAGTTTACTAAATTATGCCGCTTGCTATCAGGGCAGGAAGTAATCAAAATTCATGGACATTGTTATTTTTAGGGTACTCATGTGCTGGCAGAGTACTGCCTATTTATATTACTATTATTTTATAAAACGCACTGTCTCAGGGCAGGAGTAATCAAAATTCATATTACTGTTTGTTTTTAGGGTATAGGTGCTGGCAGGAAGTACTCAATATTCATAGTACTGTTATTGTAATCAACTATGCACTCGCTCTCAGGGAGCGAGTACTCCAGATTATATTTCAAAATAAACATATTACTGTATTTTAATAAACTATGCCATTTCAGGGCAGGAGTAATCAAAATTCATAGTCTGTTATTTTACTAAACTATCACTGCTCTCAGGGAATGGGGGGAGTAATCAAAATTATATACTGTTATTTACTAAACTATTGCATGCTCTCAGGGCAGAAGTATCAATGATAATATTTACTGTATTTTACTTAAACTCGCTGCTCTCAGGGCAGGAGTATCAATATTCATATTATTTGTTATTTTATTAAAACTATGCGCTGCTCTCAAGGCGGGGAAGGAGTACTCAATATTCATTATATGTATTTTTTAGGGGGACTATGTGCTGGCAGGAGTACTCAATATTCATATACTGTTATTTAAATACTAAACGCTATGCGCGCTTCAGGGCAGGAAGTACTCAATCTTCATCATTATTATGTCTATTTTACTTAAACTTATGCGCTGGCTCTCAGGGCAGGAGCACTCAATATCATATTACTTTTATTTTAATAATGTGCATGCTCTCAGGGAAGGAGTATAATCACAAATCATATTACTGTTATTTACTAAAACTATGCGGCTCTCAGGGAAGGAGTACTCAATATCATTTGACGTTATTTTACTAAATATGCGCTTCTCTCAGGGCCCGGGATAACTCAATCTTCATATTACTGTTATTTAACAAATATGCGCTGCCTCTCAGGGCGGAGTACGCAATTGCATATACGTTATACTAAAATATGCACTGCTCTCAGGGCAGGAGTACTCATAGATTCATAATTACTGTTATTTTGGGGGGTAAACTATGTGTGGCAGGAAGTACTCAAATATTCATATTACTGTTATTTTAATCAAATAGGGTACTGCTGTCAGGGCATGGGTACTCAATAGTTCCCATATTACTGTTATTTTTAGTGTATAACTGTGCTGGCTTCAGGGCAGGAGTACTCAATATTCTATATACGTGTTATTTTAATAAAACTTAATGCACTGCTCTCAGGGCAGGAGTAATCAAAATTCATATTACTGTTATGTTATCAAAACTATCCACGGCTCTCAGGGCAGGAAGTACTCAATATTCATAGTACTGTTATTTTACTAAAACTATGCCGCTGCTCTCAGGGCAGGGAGTAATCAATATCATATTATGGGTATATTAGGGTACTATGCGGCTGCTCTCAGGGCAGAGTACTCAATACTTCATAGTACTGTTATTTTAGGGTACTATTGCACTGCTCTGCAGGTAATACTCTCAATATTTCCTATTACTGTTATTTTTAGGGTACTATGTGCTGGCAAGGAGTACCTCCAATATTCATATTGACTGTTATTTTTAAAAAACTATGTGCTGGCTCTCAGGGCAGGATGTACTCAATATTCATATTAATGTTATTTTATATAATATGCACTTGCTCTTCAGGGCCAGAAGTACTAGAATCAATATTCTTCGTTACTGTTATTTTACTAAACTATTGCGGGCTGCTCTCAGGGCAGGAGTACTCAATATTCATATTACTGTTCTTTTTAGGGTACTATGCGGTGCTCTCAGGGCAGGAGTATCAATATTCATTATTACTGTTATTTTAATCAATACGGCACTGCTCTCAGGGCCAGGATTACTCAATAGTTCCATATTAAATGTATTTTTGGGTTATTATGTGGGCTCTCAGGGCAGGAGTACTCAATATTCATATTACTGTTTATTTTTACTAAAATTAATGTGCTGCCTCAAGGCAGGAGAGGAGACATCAAATATTCATAGTTACTGTTATTTTATAACAACCTATGGCACTGCTCTCAGGGCAGGGTACTTCAATTTCTATTAGTACTGTTATCTTTATCTAACTATGCGCTGCCTTAGGGAGGATTACTTCATATTACTATATTACTGTTATTTTAGCACGGTACTATGTTGCTTGCAGGGAGTACCTCAATATTCATATTACTGTTATTTTACTAAATATCTGCGCTGCTCTCAGCAGGGGCACTCAGATTCCTATTCAAAATATTCATATTACTGTATTTTTTCGAATTAAACTAGGCAATGCTCTCAGGCAGGGTAGTCAAAACTCATATTCCGTTATTTAAAAAAAATAGCACTGCTCGCAGGGCAGGAGTAATCAAAATTCATGTTACTTTTAATACAACTACGATGCACTGCGGTCTCAGGGCAGAAGTAATCAATATTCATATTACTGTTATTTACTAAAACTATGTGCTGCTCTCAGGGCAGGAGTACTCAATATTCATATACTGTTATTTACTTAAACTTATGTCGCTGCTGCTCAGGCAGAGGAGTACTTTCAATATTCATATTACTGTTATTTTATGGGTACTATGTGCTGGCAGGGCAGGAGTACTCATAATATTGTATATGTACTGTTAGCACTTTATATAAACTAATAAAATGTGCTCTCTCAGGGCAGGAGTACTCAAAAAAAAAAAAAAAAATATTCATATTACTGTTATTTTACTGATCTATGCACTGCTCTCAAGGGCAGGAGTACTCAATATTCATATTACTGTTATTTTACTGAACTTATGTGCTGCTCTCAGGGCAGGAGTACTCAATATTCATATACTGTTATTTTTTACTAAAACTATGTGCTGCTCGTCAGGGCAGGAAGGAGGACTCAATCTTCCTAATATTACGTGTTTATTTTACTAAAACTATGCATGCTCTAGTGGGCAGGATACGGTACTCACTATTCATATTACATGTATTTTTAGGGTTCTATTTGCTCGCAGAACAAGTACTCAATATTCATATACTGTTATTTACAAATGTACTATGACTCAGGGCAGGAGTACTCAATATTCATATTACTGTATTTTAGTAAAACTATGTGATGCTCTCAGGGCAGGAGTACTCAATTTCATATTATGTTATTTTACTCAAACTATGCATGCGTCTCAGGGCAGGAGTATAGTACTCATTCATATTACTGTGTATTTTACTAAAAACTATGCACTTTCTCTCAGGGCAGGAGTACTCAATATTCATATTACTGTTATTTTAAACTATGTGCTGCTCTCAGGGGAGGATTACTTCAATATTAATATTACTGGTTATTTTTAGGGTACTATTGTGCTGGCAGGAAGTACTACAGTATTCATAGTACTGTTTTTTACTAAACAACTACCGCACTGATCTCTGGGGCAGGAGTACTCAATAGTCATATTACCTGTTATTTTTAGGGTTACTATGCACTGCTCCACAGGGCAGGGAGTACTCAATATTAATATTACCGTTATTTTACTAAACTATGCACTGCTCTCAGTTGCTGAGTAATCAAGGGCCCCATTATTACTGTAATTTTACTAAAAACTATGCATGCTCTCAGTGCAAGAAGTACTCAATATTTGCATATTACTGTTATTTTACTACTAAAACTATGCGCTGCTCCAGGGCAGGAGTACTCCATTTTAATTATTTACTGTTATATGTTTTAAAGGTTTTTTCAATTATGAAACGAGCTTGCAGGTAAGACTGTATA
This sequence comes from Cyprinus carpio, assembly GCF_018340385.1. Lineage (NCBI taxonomy): Eukaryota > Metazoa > Chordata > Actinopteri > Cypriniformes > Cyprinidae > Cyprinus > Cyprinus carpio. The sequence continues at coordinate 6,534,511 of NC_056609.1, forward strand.
TTCAACAGTACTCTTTAGAATGGATAAGTTCTTAATTATGGCATGAACGTAAGATCACCAGTAATTTTCAGTTTAGGTTTTTAGGGGGTACTATGTCGTCGCATAGCAGTTTAATATTTATTTGATTTATATTACTCGAATAGTATTGGGACTTTTTTTTAAGCTCCAGAAGGCTGCTATCACCCTTAAACACTCGGAAAATGTACAAGCTGCTTAGCGTACAAGCACAGCTTTTAGTTGTAGAGTAGATTATAAAATTAAAAACACATTATAAGTTCAAGAGCAGGTTGTCTTTAAGGTCAAGGACCTACTCAATGCGACAACTGGAAGGTTTTAAGTGTTCATTAAAAAAAAGAAAGGGCGGCACTCAAGACAATGATTAGCAAGAGTTGATGCAACGACTCGGAACCCCAGGGTTAAATTGGCTTGGCAGGAGTACTATCAATATTCTTTGTAATAATTTCTTAGCCCTACTAAATTACTTGAGATGAAACAGGGCGGAGTACTGCAATACTTATATTACTGTTATTTTTAGTGTCTTTGTGTTGTTATCAGGGCAGCATTCCTCAAAATCCCACACTGCGCCACAAGAGTACGGAATTGAAATCTTAAAGATGGCACCATGTACTCTCTAAGTTCGCTTTGTCTTTCTTTTTTAGCGCCCTATGTTCTCGTATCCTGAAAGTTCAGTGACCGCATCAGTTCAGCGCGACTAACAGCGACAGCCTCCCACCATCTACTAGGACGGTGTCTTCAACATCCTACTTTCTACAACACAATCTACCGTACTCAGACCATATATGCTATCCTTGGCAGGATAACATCAGTCTAGTATTTCTTAGAGCTATCATCGTCTTATCTAATCTGCTCCTATCAGGGCTATTTTAATCTTTACTCTCAGTACGTTAGTCTATATCGTATCTGTCTGTACTTTCTGTCTTTTTCCATAATTCAATATTCATAATACTATTATTTCACTATCTCTGTCTTTCTGTCCTGTCTGTCTATACTCTATCCGCTTCATATCTAGTCTGTCCTTCTTGTCTATATCATATCTCTCATACTATCTCATTTCTAGTAGGTATACTTCTGTCATGTCGTCTCTATTAGTCATCTATCTATCCTATCTTCTCTATCTAGTCTACTCGTATCTATCCTACTTCTTGTCTGTCTTTCGTGTCTTTATGCTTATCTTATCTATCTACTCATCCTATCTTTCCTGTCTGCTCTGTCCTTTTGTCGCATTCTGTTCCTCTCCTTGGCTATAGTACTCATCAATATTACTGTCTATCTTTCTTGTGCCTTCTATCCGTTTCTTTTCTGCTCTATATTCTGTTCTCGTCTATCTAATCACTCTATCTATCTATCTACTACTATGTCTATTCCAGGAGTCGTGCACTATTCCTATTTACTCAATCAATCACACCATCTATCTCTCTAATCTATTCTATCTAATCTATCTATTTCATATTCATAATTTCTGTCTATTATCTGCTAGGTCTTCTCTATGCATCTCTTCAAGGGTTGTTCTTCTTTCTTTTACTATATCTACTCGCGATACTATACTAATCTATCTATCTATCTATCTGTCGCGTTATCTATCTATCTATCTATTTCTCCACCTTCTATCTATCTGTCTTGTCTTTCTTTCTATATTTATCTTATCTCATATCTAAATCTTCTGTTGCTTCCTTGTTCTTTCTGTCCTATCATATTCAGACATCTGTCTGTCCTTTCTTAGTCTCTCTTTCCTTTCTATAGCTATTTCTATTTCATATAGATTGTAATATCTATCATCTATCTATCTACTACTAATCTAAATCTATCTGATCTATCTATTCTATCTATCTATCTAATCTAGTTACTCTCTCTAATCTACTTTCTGTCTGGTCTTTTGCTATACTGTGTTGAAATCAATCTATCAGAAATCTAGTCTACTCTATTCATGTTATCTATCTATCCTGTTCTTCTCGTCTTTCCTCTCTGTGCACTTCCTGTCTTTCTCTATCCTAATCTATCTATCTTTCTGTCTGTTTGGTCTTTCTCTGTCAATACTCCTTGTCTCCTCTTGTCTCTATTCATTGTCGTTGTAGCTGAGGCCAAACAGAGTACAGTAGGCTATAGAATGGCAGGGTTTACGGAGTTGTATATGTGGCATAAGAATTTTCAATTTTGAGGGAGTTTGAAATGTGATTTTAGATTTTACTAGAATTATGTTTGTTACATTGCTACATTTCAGAGGATGTGCAGTGAGTCTGTTCATTGATGTAATGTTCCTGGTTTGCATAGTTTGCTCACAAAAGAAAAGTGATCCAGGAAATATCTGGCAAAATGAGGATGTTCATGCTTCAATGTCCAAAACTAAAGCTTAGGTAAAATAATGTTTTGTTGGTATTTATTTTTTAACTTATTTTTTAATAATTATTAGTGTAAATTGAAACAGTGACTCTTATGGATTCAGATGGCAGGAAGTAAGTTGCAATCAGGACTGTACCCCTGTGAATGTTGAAACTGCGCTTATGTCCCCATGATCGGGAATTTTACCTACGATTTGGCTATTACCTGCTTTATTTCAGGTGGAACCAAACTACAGCACCTTTTCATACATCTCCATTCTTGAACATTTTTACTCAGGCAGAATGAAGATGCCTCTACTGTGTAGCTACTTAGAATTGGGCCAGTTAATGCACAGCTCCTCCAGGTAACTGTTTTAATAAAGAGAAAAAAAAGCTCAATCAATAATACTTGATAAATTAGTCTAAATTGGACCCATCAAATGTAATTATTTCAATCCACACTGAAAAAACTTCTTACACTTAAAAATTTGCAGAAACAGACTAGCCTATGACTCGTTCATATACAAAACCGGAAAAACATGTCAAAAAATATAGAAGGCATAAAATGTTCTTATATTAATCTATGCCTATGAGACTACACTGTATATTAGACTACACATGGCGTGACACCGGAATGTTTTAAAAATCGAATGTATGTTCATGACGTCAACTATAATGTGTTGTTCTCAAACAATGACAGATGTTAGGGCGTAGAGGGAATAGCACTAATGATTAAAAAAAACCTGAGGAGCACCACAAAGTTCAATAAAAAGAATAGAATATGAATATTGAGACCCTGCCCTGAGAGGAAGGCATAGCATAGTTTAGATCATATGGAACTAGGAACCAGTAATGACTGGCCAGTTATTGAGTACTCGCTGCTAAATAAAATGCAAATAGTACCTAAAAATAACAGTAATATGAATTTTGATTACTCCTGCCTGATTTTTAAAACATAGTTTATTAAAATACTCAAGTTTACTGAAATAGGGAGTGCTTAGACCCATGAGAGCAGCACATTGTACACGACAAAAATAACAGTCAATATGAATGGTGAGTACTCCGGCCAATGAGGCGAAGCGCATTAGCATTAATAGTCAAATGCCAGTAATATGATTTACATGAGGTACTCTGCCCTGCTTGGTTCGCATTTCAAGTTTAGTAATGGTAACATGTCAATTTTAATATTGAGGTATTCCTGCCCTGAGAGCAGGTGCATAGTTAGTAAATATTTCCAAATAATGACATGCTTGAGTCGTCTTCCTGCACCTTAGAGCATCACTAATACACTGTGAAAGAACAGTCTGATATAGGATATTGAGATAATGCCAGATTTCAACACAATATTAGACCCTATTAAATAATATTACACAGTATATATATGCATATATGAGTATATCATGATAGTGTTTTAGTAATAGTACCATGCAAAATAACAGTAGTAGTGATATGGTGAGTAATGGTGAAAATGAGATTTAAACTAGTTTAAAAAAATTTTGAAACCATGGATTATCGAGTACTCCTGATTTGAGAGGCAGCGCATATAGTTTAGTAAAATAACAGTAATATGATCAATTTGAATTACTCCTGGCCCTGAGAGCAGTGCCTAGTTTTCATAAAATACAGTAAATAGAACTTTGAGTACTCCTGCCAACACATAGTACCCTAAACAATATACAGTAATATGAATTTTGAGTACTCCTGTCCTAGAGCAGTGCGTAGTTGGTTAAACTAAACAGTAATATTAAAATATTGAGTACTCATGACCAGACATAGTACCCTAAAAATACAGTAATATGAAATATTGAGTACTCCTGCCCTGAGAGCAGCGCATAGTTTAGTAAAATAACAGTAATATGGAATATGAGTACTCCTGCCCTGAGAGTCAGTGCATAGTTTAGTTAAAATAACAGTAATATGAATTTTGATTAACTCCTGCCCTGAGAGCGAGTGCATAGTTGTGATTAAAATACCAGTTAATAATGAATATTGAGGTGTTCCTGCCCTGAGAGCAGTCCATAATAACACTAAAAATAACAGTAATATAATATTGAGTACTCATGCCAGCACATAGTACACCTAAAAATAACAGTCATATGATTTATTGAGTACTCCTGCCCTGAGACCAGCGCATAGTTTAGAAAAATAACAGTAATATGAATATTGAGTACTTCTGCCCTGAGAGCAGTGCATAGTTTAGTAAAATAACAAGAATATAGAATTTGATTACGACCTGCCCGGAAGAGCAGTGCATAGTTTATTAAAATAACAGTAATATGAAATATTGATGTGTTCCTGCCCTGAGAGCATCACATAATACACTAAAAATAACAGTAATATGAATATGAGTACTCATGCCAGAACATAGTACCCTTAAAAATAACAGTAATATGAATATTGAGTCCTCCATGCCAGCAAAATAGTACCCTATAAATAAACAGTTAATATTAATATTGAGTACTCATGCCCTGAGAAGCAGCGCTTAGTTAGGAAAAATAACAGTAATATAAATATTTGAGTACGTACTGGCCTGATGAGCAGCGCCAGAATTTATTGAAATAACAGTAAGTAGGAATATTGAGTGCTTCTGCCCTGAGAGTCAGCGCATATTAACACTAAAAATAACTGTAATATGAATATTGAGTAATCCTGGCCTGATAGCAGCGCATATTACACTAAAAATAACAGTTTATAATAATATTGAGTACGTCATGCCCTGAGAGCAGTGCTACTGCTATTGCTAACGCCTAACTGACTGAGGAAATGTCAAGGATATATGGAACAAGTTCCTTTTGTCGCTCATATTGGTTTCCACAGACGTCGCTGTAGCATTGTAAAAGCGTGTTTTCACTCCTGTACCACCTAACCAGCTTTGGTGAACTCAACAGATGTTGAGCAGTCAAATACAAATGCATGCTATATTATATTTAGGCAATGATTATTTGTTCTGTGCATCTTTGTTCGCTAATTACTTAGTAAATATATAGCAGATGTTCATTTTTTTTTTTTTCATGAAAATACATGGTACCTAACTGACCTTGCAATCAATGGCATCCCTCGAAGCGTCAGTAACGTATCTGTCTGAAGTATTCCATCTACACTTTCAAAGTTCCGACTCCGCCTCTGCCTTCACTTTCATGGGTTTGAAATCTGTAAACCCATCCAGTTTCCCTTTCTGGCCCCCAACCAATGTTTTAGGTAAGTCAAACTCCCATCTGCGAAATGGACAGCTGCGCATATAGGTGTGGTTGGCTTAAATCACATTATTTTACGTTTTACATTTACATTTATGGCATTTAGCAGATGCGATATCCAAAGCGACTAACAATGCATTCAGGCTATATATATTTAAGATATATATATATAGATATATATATCAGTATATAGTATATATATGGGTTATATATATATCTTTTACCAGTTATTTTAAAACCACACTGCTTAAAAAGACATGCAAATGATGAAGTTTTCATGACCATGGCGCACAGCAACATGAACGGAGTGTGCTAAACTAGGCTAAAGACTTGCCGCAAAAATTACCATGACTATATGTTGGGGGTAAATAGTAAGGAGTATATTTGAATATATTTAGTTAATAAGCTGGTGTTTTATGATCGTGTGGAAATGAATTGATAATCCTGACTCACCATCATTTAACGACGGGCGGGCCTTTAGAAAGAAATGCATCTTTACGGATTATATAATAATACCATTTTTTTCTTTTTGGATTTGAATTATTTCATTGGTTGTAGTAAGTTTAAACGAAGCTTTTCTAATAGATATATTCCTCATGTCTGTAAGCAAAATATGGTTGGTGGAAAATGTTTCGGTGCAGTTTTGTGGAAGCACTTCTATTCAAAAGACCGAGATGGCAAGCGCATCCTATTTGTTTTCTTTATTTCTCAAAAGGCGGACAATGTTTTTCTTGATCTGTGGAGTGCACAGTTCCGAACGATGTATTATTCTTACCTTTATGAGCAAAAAAGGACGGTGTATTTAATTTGGGTTATTCCACTGATGTCCTGAAGCGCGCTCTTCAGGCTTTGCTCCTCCGCACAACGATTGTACAGTATAGGTGCCTGATAGCGCACATTTATCTAGGTTTAAATGTTTAAACGTAACCTTGTGATATGGCTTTAAGTATTTTATATCTATAGATTTTACTTTCGGCAAGTCGTAATTACAACATATTATGACATTGTATTATATGATGCTCATAAATATTTTCATAGGTTGCGTTAGTATTATGATGAACACTAAATCAACAACAAGAGAGAAAAATTGCACAACGAAAGATCTCGCATGATTAGCCTGTTTTTGGCACTTCCTGTTTTTTTCCCTGCTTGAGAATTTCTGTCCAATGAATGGATGATCTTGGCAACGACGTTGTGGTTTTTGTTTACATTTCTGGTTCACTTTCCAAAAAAGTCAGTGTGAAAAGCAAACCGCATTAAACAAACAAACCAAACAAAAAAAAATCAAACCATTGTATTTGGTCTGGCTCAAAGCAAATGAAATCGAGGCAGACTTTCCTTGTGTGAATACACAGTAGCTTTATTAAGGCCTGAATTAAATATCGTCTATTTTGTATTAATAAAGCCACTTTGAATACCCTTTTATTTTTGACAATACTGACATTAGTTTATGTGGGTGACTGCATCAAATTTTAGATGTTATAGTACATAGTTTTTCATTAAAAAGAAAGTTAATCAAATAAAGTTTATCGTTTGGTTTCTGTGTTTGGCAGTGATGTACTGTAGAAGCAGCATTGATCTTTTTCTGTGGAAGCAGGTGTTTAAAGGGCCACACTATTATGTCATGAAATGGCACATTTCCACAACTGTGTCATTTTTGGCAGATTGGCTTCAGTATAAGCTGTTTTTAGACTAACAAGAAAGTTCCGAGTTCGAAAACTTACAGAGTGTTTTATAGCACAATGACCTCTTATCCCTGTCTATCAAAAGATCAGGGAATTTTGATTTCTCAGGTTCCATGACCCTTTTAAAGAGAGCATTCTTTTGGTATAAAGCATGTCAAATAAAGCACGCCTATTACCTGATTGAATGCACATGATTATCTTTTGTTTGAAATGTTTATGAACGAGCAGCAGCTACGCTAATTATTCAGTTTTTGCTTTCTGTGTCTACTTTGGGATGGCCCTGGAGAACTAACACACCAACCCCTTGTAAGTTCTCAGACGATGCAAACTTTGAATCAATATACAAAACAGCCAAGATTGCTTCCCTTAGTGTTTTTTTAAAACATAGAAAAAGGTGAAAGAAATGTATGAGATTTTCCAGTCTTCTCACTGAACGATGATGTGAGGGTTTACTATGACAACTTTCTCGACCCTAATAAATTATGAAAATCAAAACACTGCCCCTTATACTCAATAGCAGAAAGGCAGCAATCCGCCTAATATGGCGTCAAACAAAAAACACTGCCCCAGAATGTAACAGTGGTGTGACATCAGCTTCATATTCTCTATATGTTGGGGTACTAAAAATGCTTTTGAATGCTCGCTCGTTTTTTTACTAATCTGAATTCCCAATCAAACATTTCTCTGTGTGATAGTGTGTGTGTGTGTGTCTGTGTGTAGTACCTACATCCCCCACATTTTTAACAAGATATTTGTTAATTGAGGCTCCTGGATCTGTTATGCATTTAATCCTCTGCCATAATGTTGTCAGTGGACTCTTGTTACTCCTAGTCATGTGAATGAGAAATCTGACTTCTACTGCACTGTGTTGTTATTATTATTATTATTAATATTATTTTTAAATGAAAAAACGTCTTGGTTACGTATGGTAACCCTTGTTCCCTGAAGGAACAAGGGAACAAGATGGAACCCAATATGGAACCCAATATGGAACCCAGCCTTCCATGGTTCTTACAGATTCATCATGAAGACCTGGCACCGGACATTCCGCCACGTCCAGCTTGCTTAGGGTGATTGAGGAACTCAACAGGGGTCTACAGTACGGACACTCTGGAGCAGCTTTAGCAAGCCGACACTAACCAGTCGCCCAGCCCGCAGCTCTACAAATATCTGTCAGCGAGGCGCCCACGAGCCAGCACCCGGGGAGGATGCAACACTTCTAGTTGAGTGAGCTAGCAACCTGAACGGGCAGGGCACACCCTGTGTCTGATAAGCCAGGGTTATGCCATCCACAATCCAGTGGGCCATCTTCTGCTTAGAGATGGCATTTCCCTTCTTCCGGCCTCCGTAACAGACAAGGAGCTGGTCTGAGGTCCTGAAGGCTTTGTGTCTGGTCATACGTAGCATCTCAGTGCTCAGACGGGACAGAGCAAAGTCAGGGCTGGGTCTGGCCTCCTCCAGGGGGCAGCGCTTGCAGGTTCACCACTTGGTCTTTGAAGGGTGTGTACAGTGGGAACCTTGGGCACATAGCCGGGGACGGGGCCTCAGGATTACCTGGGAGTCAGCCGCCGCCTAAACTCTAGGCACGAATCGTCGACCGAAAATGTGTGCAGATCCCCTACCCTCTTGATGGAGGCCAGTGCAAGCAGGAGCAGAGCAGAGTTTTCAATGAAAGAAACTTTAGCTCAAACTGAACGCAAAGGCTCGAATGGGCCCTGCTCTAGTGATTTTTAGCACTAGAGTCAGGTCCCAAGGGGGTATAGAGGGGGGCCGGAAAGGATTTAACCCGCCTGGCCCCTCTAAGGAACTGATGATGAGGTCATGCTTACCTAAAGACTTCCCCATATCACGGGGTCATGGTACGCAGCAATAGCAGCAACCTGGACTTTGAGAGTGGAGGGACACACCTTCACTCCAGCCCTTGCTGCAGAAAGGAAAGTACGACCGCAATCAGGCATCTTCGGGGGTCCTCTCAGCGAGAAGAACACACCTCGATGCCATATAGGCACTGCCGGTTAGACCAGACAAATGCCTATAGGCCCGGGAAGGGAAGTCAAGTCAAGTCATCTTTATTTATATAGCGCTTTAAAGAGAAAAAAGATTGCATCAAAGCACCTGAACAACATCAATTAGGAAAGCAGGGTGTCAATAATGCACAAGCACCAGGTCTCCCCGCCCAGCAGGAGGCAGACTTAGGACACAATTGGCATCGCTACCACCCAAACCCCGCCCTCCACTGGGGGAATCACCGAATACCCCTTTGCAGCACCGCCATCGAGGGTGGTGAGGGAGGAGGAGCCCACCAGCCGGTTTCTGGCAGTAAAAGGTGCCATCCACGACCTGGTGAGCTCGTCATACACTTCCGGGAAGGAAGGCACTGGGGTGGGGCGCTGAGAACCAGCGCGAGCCACCTTGAGAAACCAATCATCCTGCCTCGAGGGCTCGGGACACGGTGGAGATTTCCACTCGAGCCCTACCCTCTCTGTGGCCCGAGAAAGCATAGCTGTCATCTCTGGATCCGGTTCAGGCTTTGCCACCGTCTCGGGGGGCGGCAGTGCGGCCGAATCTTCATCAGACAGCTCTCTCCCTCCGATGCTTAGATCAACATCTGGTTGGGGGGAGGCCCACTGGATACTGCTGGTATGCTCTTTGAAGAGGGCCCACACACATTCCGTGGGTTGCTCCACTGAATCGGAGTTGCAAGAGGAGTGATGGTCCCCAGAGGGTTGGTTCCCTGTGGGGTTTGCCACCACTGTAATCCTCAAACCACCCGTGCTACTGCTGGAAGTGGTTCTCGTCTGTCGTCCGCCAGAACGAGCCCCAGATCGTGGCAACGGGACTCTGTCCCCTGAAGGTAGCGGAGCCTGGTTCGCAGCTCCGAGACGGTCATCTACCTGCAGTGGGAACATGACTCATTCACGAAGGCCACCTCAGCGTGCTTGATGCCCAGACACATCAGACAGCGATCGTGACCATCACCCATTGCCAGGTAACGACCGCACCCAGAAATGCACGGGGGTCCTTATAAGGACGATCCGTCATCTTTACAAAGATGCACCCGTGAAGATCTTTTAGAGAAATTTGCTCTTTAGGAAATGCTCTTTTAGTACTGAGGCACACAGGGGAATAGGCCGCTTGCAACACGACAGGGGGTAGGTGCAGCCTGAAGTGCTCAACCCACTCGACTCGGGAATGACCACCGCTGAAGCGCCGTCTCGCCAAAACACGAAAACTTCCGAGAGCATGCTGAACTCGTAGTTCACAGCAGACACAGTTGAGCAGAATGATACTAACGCCTCGGCCCCCCGAATCGAAAAGCTGGTATGCATTGCACCTGCTGCCTTATTATACTCACGCTGTGATCAGCGGCAGCTGGATGCAATAATTGCATGCCAATGTGCATTGGCTCGTTTAGTTTACAATCGAAGTAGATTGGTCTATCAAAGCGATATCCCAATTAGTCTGTCACCGACGTGACGTCGAGAGTGACCGACTGAAAGGGAACTAAATGACAGTGGGGTTGTGTGGACAAGTAATGTAACATGCTGGTTCTTCTGGCCAGAGGAGAACTGGTTCCCCAACTGAGCCTGGTTTCCCCCAAGGTTTTTTTTCTCCATTCTGTCACTTTTGGTTTCCTTGCTGCTGTCGCCTCTGGCTTGCTTTAGTTGGCGACTGCCTTTAACTGAAAATTGATTGTTTACTATTGTCCTTTTGCAATATTTTCCTATTAAGTATTGTAAAGCTGCTTTGACACAATCTGTATTGTTAAAAGCGCTATATAAATTAAAGGTGACTTGACTTGTGAATGGCTGAATACTATGCACATCTGGTAACACTGACTATTGCACAGCAAGTCTAATTCTGCCATGGTTAAATATTAATTATCATTGTAAAAATCAGATTATTATTTTTTGTTTAATTATTTGGGAGAATTGCACAAACAAGATTATATTCAAATCTAGTTCTTTGTAAAACATTTTCATGAGGATAAACAGGATATAGCGTGTGTGTGTGTGTGTGTCTGTGTTACATGTATATATACGTGTTGCATGTTGGTTCTGTTTTGGGACAGTCTGACTGTTACCTATGCCTGCCTGTTTTCCCTTCTTAGTTTCTATGGATTTTGATTAATTAGCTTCACAACTTTTCTGTTTCTCTCTGATTACAGTGTATTCCTTGTGTATTTTAGCCCTCAGTTCTCTGTCCTGTATTGATTTTCCTGTGTCTGCTTCTTGGATTTGTTAAAGTATTCTTTGGATTACATTTCGTCATCATGAGCTTTACAGTATATCCAGCATCAATTAACATAATACCTAATATAATAACTATTTAAAGGAACTTATGGACCATTTTTAAGGAGGATATAACTGATTGATTTGGGGAGGTAATACCCTATCCTGAATCTCCTGAGTCTTCTATGTTTCCTGAGTCTCCACTTGTTCCGCTCAGCTCTGGATCTCCTGCATCTCCTGAGTCCTCATATGCTTAATGGGTCTCTTTGGTTCTGCCTAGCTCTGAATCTCCTGCATTTTCTGGGCTTCCTGGTTCTTCTGCATTACCACCCCAGCCCTCCCTCTCCCGCCTCTTCTCCTAAAATCAGCTGGTTCCTCTGCCCTGACTCTGCTGGTTCCTGTCAGGCACTCAGGCTCGCCCTCAGTTGGCGGCATCTGGGTGCTCTGATTATGCTTCAGGCCTTCCAGTCTCCAGCTCCGCCTGGGCATGAGGATCTCCTGTCTCAGCTCTGTATTTATAAATTGAATGTGCAAGGTGTCTGGTTGTCCACTTCCACTGAGCTTAAATAGATAACAGAAAAAGACATAAACAGACCTTACATATTGGCACAGTTTCTTGGTTGCTTGGCAATCATAAACCTTGCTCCATTCCATCTCCTTTATGCATAAAATCTTGTTAACTATGAATTAGGTTGTCGAATTGGGGTCGGTGGATGAGATCTTCAACTGCACACCTGACAGGTTCCAATATCAACTGTGTCATTAACAAAATCAATAGAATTAACTGGGCTAAACAGAGGGGAAACAACTGTCCAGAGGCTCAGTCACATGTTTTGCTCTGGTAGATTTAATCACATCACAGATATGAGAAGCAGACACTGGGCACTGGACCACTGATCAGCCTGGGCACAGGTTGAATCTCTAAAATGTCATATTTCACAAATTCAAGGGTTTTTTTCCAAAAGGGCTGAATTGAGTTGTATAGTACAAACAAAAGTGGACATATGTATTTTATAAAAGAAGAAAAATTTGCTGCAGAAATAGTAAGAATCATATACTATAAAACCCAAACATTCCTTGTCAACAAATCTGTCAACAGACTTCCCCATCATATATAGTACTTATATGAAGAATATCTGCTTAAAGTGTTCCTATTATGGATTTTTGAAAATGACCTTTCATGCAGTGTGTAACACAGCTCTAAGTGAATAAAAACATCCTGCAAAACCAAAATATGAACCTTTTATTACCCATAACAGGGGCACTTTAAGTGGTTGTCCTGAAGTTGTAAACTTACTTTTCAATAGTGGGACTTAATGTTTTTATTTTTTTTTTTTATTTTTTTATTGAATGTGTAGGACATGACCCATCCTGCAAACTCTATCAGAAATCCATTAGAACACTTCTCTTCATACTGACAAACCAGATTGTGAGAACTTATTAGTTAATAGCCTTAAGTATGATCCCCTCCTCCTTTTCAAGGTTACTTGTGAATAAAAGCAACACAATTAAGTATAACTTAATTTATTCTCTCCTCTCCTCAGTCTGAGAGTAATATAATCACTTTCGGCCCAGCACATCATAGATAGCATAATTCAATCACTTATCCTGCTTATTACAAAACATTCCTGGGAGCGATATGGCAACAGGCCATAGTGTCAAGATTCAATCACACTGCAGAATCCAAACCACCTTGGATATCCGTTGGCTGAAAGAAGGTTTTAGTTTTTTGGTATTGAAAAGAAAAATAAATAAAAAATTCAGAAGCACCACTTACAGTACACTTAAAGGGATAGTTCACCCAAAAATACAATTCTGTCATTAATTACTCACCCTCATGTCATACCAAACCTGTAAGACCTTCGTTCATCTTCAGAACACAAATTAAGATATTTGCCACCATTGTACAAAGAGTATCATGACAAAGCGTTGTTTATATGAAGCGGAAGCAAGCGCATGCATCATGATACTCTCTCCACGATGGCAGTGTGCTGAAGGGTCTGAGAGCTCTCGGATTTCATCCAAAATATCTTAAATTGTGTTCTGAAGATAAATTAATGTCTTACGGGTTTGGATTGATAAGAGGGTGAGTAATTAAAGACAGAATTTTCATGTGTTGGGTGAACGACACCTTTAAAACTGTGTATTACTGAGTTTATTAGGCTAACTGATAAGCATGAAAATATGTTATGTTATAAAAAATATTCCACGTAAATAGCTTCACATAATCAGAATATTTAATTGTGTATATAGTAGATTGCATATGGTAATTTCATATTTGATATTTTTATTTGAGGCACAACAGATTATTTTATATTAGTGTAAAAAATGTAGAGAATTATTTTTAATGTTACATCCACTAAAACCAAAACCTGATTTTATATTACATAAAAGGAAACAATGTGGTGCATGTAGACATGTAACAAGAAATTTCATGTACTTGAAGTACATGGAAACACCTTCATGTTAAATACATGAGGTGTATTTAACATGAAGGCGGTTCTTGAACCGGTTCTTGACTCGAGAACGAGTCAATCTTTTGTTCGTTATCTGGCTCGGCTCGTGTTCATCTTCAGTTCTCTCTTCACAGCAGTACAGTCAGTGTACTGTTTGAGTAAATGAATTACTCCGGGATATTGGTTTATTTTGACTCAGAGGGAGTGTCAGCCACATTAAAAAAGTTAACAGCTTAAGTCATTTGTGGATTAATGCTTTTTGGAGACGCGAACCGTTTCAAACGATTCAGTTCGATTTGGTGTACTGCTTCAGGAAGATCCGATTACATCGAGTGATTCGTTCGGGAACCGGGTATCACTAAACTGCAGTGTTGTGAACGCGCTCACAACAGACCCGGAAGAGAAGACGATGCTGAATAAAGTCGTAGTTTTTGCTATTTTTGGACCAAAATGTATTTTCAATGCTTCAAAAAATTCTAACTGACCCTCTGATGTCACATGGACTACTTTGATGATGTTTTTATTACCTTTCTGGACATGGACAGTATACCGTACATACATTTTCAATGGAGGGACAGAAAGCTCTCGGACTAAATCTAAAATATCTTAAACTGTGTTCCAAGGATGAACGGAGGTCTTATGGGTTTGGAACGACATGAGGGTGAGTCATTAATGACATAATTTTCATTTTTTGGATGAACTAACCCTTTAAGCCCCTTCCTCTCACAGACATACAGGCAAAGGCAGGAGAAAATACTTTCAGCTGAATAACACCATTCTCACACACACAATCTATGTGTGACAACTCTGTGTGTGTGTGTGTGTGTGTGTGTGTACTGTACTTCAATTCAATCAAATGTCATGAAGTCTTTGGTGGATAGCTGAATGTGATTGCTGATAGGCTGTCCCAATCAGTGGCGCCTGCACAATCCAATCACGCTTGAGAGGGAAACAACAAATTTCCGAGATTTTTCTTTTTTTCCGTCTCACAAATTTTTTTATCGGATATTATTTTTTTATCATCCACATGGAATCCGGCATTTTGGAAGAGTGAAACCGATGTTTTTGAAACCGGGTCCCAGAGTGGATAAATTTGAAAACGCCGCCCTTGCGTTTTCGTCTGGACGGCGAATCCGTATATTTTCTGAAAATGAAGAAGTCATCAGCTCACGTCTCGCCCTAATCAGACACCGCTACGTCACGTAATAGCAACAAAAACATGAACAAACACTGAATGATTGTCTTTTTATTAACTAACATTAACACAGGTTAATAAATGTATTGTTCCATGTTCGTTTGTGTACCACGCGCAAGGTTTATGAGCATAGTCCAAGTCTTCTTCTCCGTTTTTGGTGTATCTCTGTGGCAGAATTACAGCGCCACATGCTGGTCTGGCATGTATACTACATCGTTTTGCGGTTTCGTGTGGACGCGGATATTTCTTGAGACGAGGGGAAAAAAGATCGGATTGGGGTAAGCTCCTTCTTAGGACGGGGCCGAAGAAGTAACGGGTACTTACGGTTATGGATAGAAATGTAGCGGAGTAAAGAGTACAATATTTGCCTCTCAAATGTACTTGAGTAAAGTCATAAGTACTCCCCAAAAATGATACTCGAGTAAAGTACAGATCCCTCAAAACTGTACTTAAGTACTGTACTCAAGTAAATGTACTCCGTTACTGTCCGGCTTTGATAGTAATACATGAGAAGTGGGAACGGGGAACAATAGAAACAAGACTTTGCTGAACAACCTAAACTAAGACATGTAAACTCTTTAACAAATGGCATGCACGTGAGAGTGCACACATAGACACACACCTTTTTTTGCACAGTTGACAGTACATCTGATTTTGGTGTAACAATTTTGACAATTTGGCTTATTGGTTCTGGCTTATAGCTCCTGCTGAAAGCCAATTTAATATTTGTATTTCTCTGTCAACCTAATTTTGAACTTCTATGATGAAGAGAAACAGAAACTGGGGGAAAATATGAATCTATTATGTCATCAGTTTATCAGTTAAAAAAATATAGTGAAATACAGTAAGGTTATATCTCCCATGCACAGACACAATCTTGCAGTTTAAATCTAGATTAAAGACCCATCTCTTTAACCTGGTTTACACATAGCACACTTGCGAATCAGCCATGTCTGTAATTTGTAAAGTAAAAATTCCCCCCCGCAAAAAACCTACCATTTTTCACCAAACACCGAGGTCCTGTGATAATATTAGTCCCGTGCGAATCAACATCTCTGTGATTTGGCCTGGATTTGGTGGGTTGTATATAATTTTTCGAGGTTTTTGTTTTTAGAATGGAGCTGCGTTGGAGTGTTAAATAGTATTTTGGGTGCTGTCATATCGCTACACCATACAATTTGCAGAAAGAGAAAGCTGAAAGGGTTTTGAGGTTAATGTGTTACAAATAAATCAAGCATAAAGCTTGAGATATTATTTTAATCCAGTGAAATGTAAATGAAGCGCAAGAAACTAAATTATAATTTTTTTTTATCCATCTGAACCATAGAACGGGACCCTTAAAGCCTTGACATCCGGGTATCCGGGATATAAGTCAGTAAATTTGAGTACAATCACAGGCTTCGCTCATCCCGTGCGAATGCCCCACACGAAATTCAGATGTGGGAGTGTAATTTCAAAATCACTCAAGGTCCCTAGATAATACTAATCCCGTGCGAATAGGGCTTACGATATTACTATTGAAGATGTACCCACAGCCAAGACTGAAGTGTTATGCAATATATGTAGTTATGGCAGTTTGCAACAAATCTGCAATATTTGCAGATTTGTTAGATAAGAGACCAAACATCTCCTTACCATACAAACTCCTTACTCATCTGTTCAGATGTTGTAACACCTTATTACTGTAGATTGTACTTTGATCTGAATATGATAAATGCAAAACATGCTTGTATAAGAATCCACCTAAATCCACTTCTCTGCAAAACATGCTTGTATAAGAATCCACCTAAATCCACTTCTCACACCGACCAATGCCAACAGAAACCGACAGGGGTAACAAACTGGTCCAACAAAAACCAACGAACATGTATGTTGCCATTGTAAATTGGCCCTAAATGAACAATGTACATTGAACAATGTACACAGTAGGTACGTTTACTTGGACACTTTTTGCTAAAATCGGAATGAATTAATTCTGATTGACGAATCTGAACAATGTGTTTACATAAACACTAAATAAAGTGATTGAGTTGATAAGCGTGTTTATATGTCACAAGCTTCTGATCGGATTTACTTTTTTGTCATGCACACACTGCATGAATATACAGAGCTTCCCACTGTTGTTACATACTGTTTTAAAAAGCACACTTAATGTTTATCTACTTTGGCTCCTAATTAGGCGATGGCCAGCACACTGTTGTGCTGTGCTGCTTACTTTATAAAGCAATAAAAGTGCCTCTTCCTGCACCCAAAACGCAGACGTGCTCAAGACAGTTCAGACATTGCGGTGAAAATCAGAGGTAAAAAACAATATAAATACTGTTCGGTTTGTTGCACAGACCAATCGTTTTGTGTCTTACACATCAATGTATCGTCACGAGCCACAGGGTTTAATTTGGTTTTAGGATTTGTTAAACACTTGTAATGCCAAGTGTATGATAGCATACTTCACTTCTAACATTTAGTCAGAAAGCTCTCTCAATATGCCTGCACATTGATTTTTTTTTTAAACTGCTTATATGTGCAAGTCATTATTATATTCAAGTAGCATAAGCAGAAGTTACCTTTGGGAGAGACTAGCCAATTAGTTGTGTCAGTATAAATAAAATGGCATTACGAATATTGCATTAAAAATGCAAATGAAAACACATCTGTTACATATTAAATGAATATTATAACAATAGACAGAACCTACTGTGAATCAAAAAAGTTGTGAATTTTGTAAGAGTACTGTGGGGAAAATGAAGCCCCACATTCTGAATGGGTCCCTGTTGCTTTTCACCAAGCTGTATTTAGTAACCTCAATAAATCATCTGGAATTGGTTCTGAAATTTAGATATTTCATTTTCCATGTTTTTAAATCTAGCCTAATAGTCCTCTGATAAAAATGGTTTAGTATTTATTTTCCATCTACGGTATGTTTCAAACATGACATTGTGTAGGTCCTGTAAAATCAAGATTGTTCAGCAGCACTCAAACTTATTGGAGCATGTTAGTTCACAGTTGCTAATCTTATTTCTCCCCACCTTCTTTTTGTAATTACCAGGATATTTTCTTGCAGTAGTATTGTCACCAAAGATGATGATGTGTTCATGACGATGAACAGACTGACAGATGAACTGCACCCTGATGAAGCAGCAATTCAAGATGTTTATTTTTTGTTGCCATTGTATTTTGAGTACAGTACTTTATGTTGGTTGCTGATTTTAGTATTTTGGATATTCTGTGCTTAATTTTTTTTGGGAGGACTATCTGAGCCACTCAATTTATGTATGCCGCTTCATAACCCTAACTGGCCATTACGTTGCACCTTGGACTGCAATTGAGTGGCTCTGCCTTTACTGTTGGAGTTGTGGAGGAGCAACGCAGAACTCCCATAGGGGCCGCTGCTCCAGAGCCTCATTCCATCATGGCTGCCAGCTCAGAGTCTCTTCCTAAGATAGCTGCCAGACCAGAGTCTCTTTTCAAGATGGCTACCAGTTCAGACTCTTCCCAAGATGGCTGCCGTCTGCGTACTGCTCAGATTCTCCAAAATGGTGCTACAGTGATTTGGGGAGAGACAGAGGAGAGGAATTGTTGAATAAAGTCATTATTTTTGTTTTCTTTGTGTACAAAAAGTATTCTCGTCGCTTCACGCAGTTCAGGCAGTTCACTGAATTCAGTGATGTCATCATCCAGCTCAGTTCAGTTTAAATAGTATCTTTGCAATCATTTGCAATCAAGTCAATGATATCACTGTAAATGAAGTGTCCCCAACTAAGCAAGCCAGAGGTGACAGCGGCAAGGAACCAAAACTCCATCGGTGACAGAATGGAGAAAAAACCTTGGGAGAAATCAGGCTCAATCGGGGGGCCAGTTCTCTTCTGGCCAGATGAAACCAGCAGTTCAATTTCAGGCTGCACCAATGTCACATTGTGCAGAGGACTCAACAGGTTCTTGTGGTCTTGCCCCGGTGGTCATCTGAGACAAGGTCTTTACAGGGGATCTGTCTCTGGGGCTCATCTAGTTGTCCTGGTCTCTGCTGTCTTTCAGGGCTGTAGAGGTCCTTTCTAGATGCTGATCCACCATCTGTCTGAATACGTACTGGATCCGGGTGACTGCAGTGACCATCTGATCTGGATACAGACTGGATCTGGTGGCTATGGTGAGCCCAGAATGAGAGAGAAACAGACTAATATTAGCGTAGATGCCATTTTTCTAACGATGTAGCAAGTACATCGGGTGTCATGGGAAGTGTTCCCGGTTTACCTAATTAATGCAGCCTAAAAATCCTTTAATGGATTTGGATATTAGCAGCGTATTAGTGTGTTAAGTGTAAGCCAGGTTGAAGAGATGGGTCTTTAATCTAGATTTAAACTGCGAGAGTGTGTCTGCCTCCCGAACAATGTTAGGTAGGTTATTCCAGAGTTTAGGCGGTAAATAGGAAAAGGATCTGCCGCCCGCAGTTGATTTTGATATTCTAGGTATTATCAAATTGCCAGAGTTTTGAGAATGCAGCAGATGTGGATGACTATAATGTAACAAGAGCTCGTTCAAATACTGAGGTGCTAAACCATTCAGGGCTTTATAAGTAATAAGCAAGATTTTAAAATATATATGATGTTTAATAGGTAGCCAGCGCAGTGTTGACAGAACCAGGCTAATATGGTCATACTTCCTGGTTCTAGTAAGAACTCTAGCTGCTGCATTTTGAACCAGCTGGAGTTTGTTTATTAAGCATGCAGAACAACCACCCAATAAAGCATTACAATAATCTAACGTTGAGGTCATAAATGCATGGATTAATATTTCTGCATTTGACATTGAGAGCATAGGTCGTAATTTAGATATATTTTTTTGTTTTTTGATGGTGATATGCAGTTTTGCTTTTTATGTAAAGATTGCTTTCATAAGGAAAGATTGGTTTCCTAACTGATGGTGAAGAATTGACAGAGCAGCCATCAAGTCTTAAACAGTGTCTTACATGCAGAGTTTTTAGGTCCTATAATTAACACCTCTGTTTTTTCAGAATTTAGTAGTAAGAAATTACAAACCTGATTCCAAAAAAGTTGGGACACTGTACAAATTGTGAATAAAAAGGGAATGGAATAATTTACAAATCTCATAAACTTATATTTTATTCACAATAGAATATAGATACCATATCAAATTTTGAAAGTGAGACATTTTTAAATGTCATGCCAAATATTGGCTCATTTTGGATTTCATGAGAGCTACACATTCCAAAAAAGTTGGGACAGGTAGCAATAAGCAATAAACCATACTGGATGCCCGTGATCTTCGGGCCCTTAAACAGCACTGCATCGCATACAGGAATGCTACTGTAATGGAAATCACAACATGGGCCCAGGAATACTTACAGAAAACATTGTCGGGGAACACAATCCACCGTGCCATTCGCCGTTGCCGGATAAAACTCTATAGGTCAAAAAAGAAGCCATATCTAAACATGATCCAGAAGCACAGGCATTTTCTCTGGGCCAAGGCTAATTTAAAATGTACTGTGGCAAAGTGGAAAACTGTTCTGTGGTCAGACAAATCAAAATTTGAAGTTTTTTTTGGAAAACTGGGAAGCCATGTCATCCGGAATAAAGAGGAAAAGGACAACCCAAGTTGTTATCAGCGCTCAGTTCAGAAGCCTGCATCTCTGATGGTATAGGGTTGCAAGAGTGCTTGTTGCATGGGCAGCTTACACATCTGGAAAGGCACCATCAATGCTGAAAGGTATCCAAGTTCTACAACAACATATTGTGGCGGGAGGAGCAAATGACAGACATAGTGGGGGTGGCGGTTCAGGTGTGGTTCTCATCCGGACCGCGTCTCCGGCAGCTCACGTCTCTGGCAGCGCGGGAGTCCTTCTACGCACCCTTCCTGGACCCACGAGGACACCAGTGTGCATGCACGGGGAAGAGGAGCATTGGGGTTTTTAAACAGTGGCGGTGATGAGGCTCCATTTACATCAGGTGTGCCCCATCACACGCTGCCAGCTCTGGCTCGTCCAGCGCCCCTCCTCTCTCACACACCCACTCCTGTCGGGAGCCTGGTGAAGGGCGGCGATTTGGGACAGGGTGCCGATGATAATTAGGGGGGAGGCAGCACACACAGTGGTAAACATGGCCTTGTCCCAATTTTTTGAGATGTGTTGATGCCATGAAATTTAAAATCAACTTATTTTTCCCTTAAAATGATACATTTTCTCAGTTTAAACATTTGATAAGTCATCTATGTTGTATTCTGAGTAAAATATTGAAATTTGAAACTTCCACATCACTGCATTCTGTTTTTATTCACAATTTGTACAGTGT
Organism: Cyprinus carpio; assembly: GCF_018340385.1. Lineage (NCBI taxonomy): Eukaryota > Metazoa > Chordata > Actinopteri > Cypriniformes > Cyprinidae > Cyprinus > Cyprinus carpio. The sequence goes on from NC_056609.1 coordinate 6,555,914, forward strand.
CCCAACTTTTTTGGAATCAGGTTTGCACTCGTTATCCAGTTTTTATATTGACTATGCATTCCACTAGTTTTTCAAATTGGTATGTTTGGCCAGGCCGCGAAGAAATATAGAGCTGAGTATCATCAGCATAACAGTGAAAGCTAACACCGTGTTTCCTGATGATATCTCCCAAGGGTAACATGTAAAGCGTGAAGAGTAACAGCCCTAGTACTGAGCCTTCAGGTACTCCGTACTGCACTTGTGATCGATATGATACCTCTCATTCACTGCTATGAATTGATGGCAGTCATATAAGTACGATTTAAATGGTCTAAATCCTGACTGGAAATCCTTACAGATACCATTTTTCTCTAAGAAGGAATATAATTGTGAGGATCTTACTTTTTCTAGTATCTTGGACAGAAAAGGGAGATTCGATATCGGTCTGTAATTAACTAGTTCTTTGGGGTCAAGTTGTGTTTTTTTGATTAGAGGCTTAATGACAGCCAATTTGAAGATATAGGGGACATATCCCCATAATGACACTGATGAATTAATAATAGTCAGAAGAGGATCTATGACTACTGGAAGCACCTCTTTTAGAAGCTTAGATGGAATAGCGTCTAACATACATGTTGGTTTAGATGATTCAACAAGTTTATTCAATTCTTCCTCTCCTATAGTAGAGAATGAGTGGAATTGTTCCTCAGGCGATCTATAGCACGCTATCTGATGCGATACTATAGTTGACGGCTGCATGGTTACAGCTTTATCTCTAATAGTATCAATCTTAGAAGTAAAGTAGTTCATAAAGTCATTACTGCTGTGCTGCTGGGAAATGTCAACACTTGTTGATGCTTTATTTTTAGTTAATTTAGCCCCTGTATTGAATAAATACCTGGGGTTATGTTTGTTTTCTTCTAAAAGAGACGAAAAGTAATCAGATCTAGCAGTTTTTAATGGTTTTCTGTAGGATTGGTTACTTTCCCGCCAAGCAATACGAAATATCTCTATTTTTGTTTTCCTCCAGCTGCACTCCATTTTCCAGGCTGCTCTCTTTAGGGTGCGAGTGTGCTCATTATACCACAGTGTCAGACTGTTTTCCTTAATCTTCCTTAAGCGTAAGGAGCAACTGTATTTAAAATGCTATAAAAGAGAGAGTCCATAGTTTCTGTTACATAATCAAGTTGTTCTGAGGTTTTGGATATGCTAAGGAATTGGGATAAATCAGGAAGATTACTTACAAAGCAGTCTTTTGTGGTAGAAGTGATGGTTCTACCATACTTGTAACAAGAAGTAGAATTTACAGTTTTAGCTAGAAGTTTGCACAAAACTAAATAATGATCTGAGATATCATTGCTTGGCTGCATAATTTCAACACCATCAACATCAATTCCATGTGACAGTATTAGATTTAGAGTATGATTTCGACATTGAGTAGGTCCTGAGACGTGTTGTCTAACCCCAATAGAGTTCAGAATGTCTATGAATGCTGATCCCAATGCATCTTTTTCATTACCAACATGGATATTAAAATTACCAACAATTAAAACTTTATCTGCAGCCAGCACTAACTCAGATATAATATCAGCACATTCTTTAATAAAGTCTGTATGGTGCCCTGGTGGCCTTTATACAGTAGCCAGTACAAACATCAAAGGGGATTTATCATTAACACTTGTTTCTCTGGACAATGTTATACGAAGCACTATTACTTTAAACGAGTTATACCTGAAGCCTACCCCCTGAGAAATCCTGAAAACATTGTTAAAAATTGAAGCAACACCTCCCCCTTTACCTCTTGGCCATGGCTCAAGTTCAGACACCTCTTTAATGTTATTTTTAGTGATTTCCGACTGGAGAAGTTGAATATCATTAGCGCCAGCATGAATAACAATCTTACTGTATTTATGTTTAGCCAGCACTTTTAAATTAAATTTGCGCTCTGGCTCCCGGTAAACATTGAACTATGGTGGCTGGTGTCTCTTTTTTTTACGTTCCGTACAATAGAATCACCAATAACTAGAGTACTTTGATCAGGTTTCTCAGTGGGGAGAACCTGTTAAATGTTTTGATCGGAATGGAAGAGCAGTGTTTTGACCTGTGTCTATGCCGCCTCACAGTCACCCAGTTGCCCTGCTTCAGAGGTGCTGTTACCAGAACCGAACAATGTACAGGACTCCCTGAGCTAGATGCATCCAAAGCCGTATCTAAAGCCCTCACATTCTTACTGTCCTCAATTAAAATTTTGATGTGTGTCTCTAATTCTGAAATCTTCTCTGTCAGCCTAACTATTTCCCTGCATTTATCACATGTGAATCCCTCATCCCTCTAACTATACATGTGGCAAGCAGTGCAAACAACAATAGCAGGAAAAGCCATTACTCACCGTGATTGATGAATGATTCTTACCACAGTTGTTTGATGAACTTGTGAAAAAAACAGAACGAGAGAGAAAAGAAACAGAGCGAGAGAGAGGAGAAAGGAAAAATAAAAGAAAACAGCAATAGGCACGAATGGAAATGCTAATGACAAGCTAACCGGCGAAAAGCAAATGATCAAATTAATCAGATTAGATTGGTAGATAACATCAGAAGTATGGTGGGAATTAAGTTATATTTTATCACTTTAAACAACAGAGAGTGATAGTAAGATAGAGATTCTACAGAAAAACAAAGCTACAAGGAGCTACAATCACAAACCAGCAGCACGTCAAACAGGAAACAGGAATAACACTGTCCAACAGTGACACCCGCAGGACGCAAAGATACAAAAGCAACTACTTTAACACTTAACGACATTTTAATGACAAATTCTATTTGTACCACTGTAGTTGAGGTCAAGAAAAATATTCATGACACTGTTATAAAATTATTTGACAGAGTATTATGACAGATTTATGACAGGTTATGTTGTTTTGGTAATGTCAAGTTGTCATGAATGTCACTTAATGACAGTTTTCATAAACATGCATAAAACCACCTTCATATTCATGACACATGTCATGGCATGATTGTGAAGGTGTCATGTCAGTCTTATGCACACCCCTTCAAGTAAAATATTACCTATTATTCTAAGTGTATCTGAGAAATCACAACATGGTTAAATAAAGTTACATTAGAGAAAGTTAAGTTACATTTATCAGACGCTTTTATCCAAAGCAACTTACAGTGCATACAGGCTATCAATTTTTACCTATCATGTGTTCCCGGGGAATCGAACCCCCAACCTTGCGCTTGTTAACACAATGCTCTACCACTTGAGCTACAGGAACATTGATCAACTTGGTTCTATAGCAAGGGTTTTGACCTCTGGTTAGATAAAGTCGTACCTTAATTAATTGTGTACAATTTATGGGGATTAAATCAAAGTATTCTAGAATGAGTAAAAGTATATGGCACGGGCCATCTAGAATATTAGTCAGTCGTCTCTGTCTAATGACCAAGATTGATAAGTTTGTGAGTATGAGATCCATACTGAAAAGACTGAACACACAAGAAACCTTCAGCCACCATTGGATACCTCCATTGGGTCAATCGCGTGAACGTTACATATTGAATAATCGAACAGTGTACAAGACTCGCTAGGCTAGTTGCACCTAAAGCCCCTGCATTTTTATTATGCTGAACTAAAGTTTAGATGTGTGTCACTAGTTCTGAAATATTGTCTTGTTGTCTAGACAAGCTAGTTTATGCATTCATGACCCCTAGACTGGACTATTGTAATGCACTGCTAGTTGGTTGTCCTGCATCTTTAATAAACAAGCTACAGGTAGTCCAAAATGCGGCGGATAGAGTCCTTACCAGGTCAAGAAAATATGATCATATTACCCCAATTTTACAGTCTCTGTACTGGCTACCTATTAAGTTCTGTATCATTTACCAAATGTTATTAGTTACCTACAAGACCCTTAATGGTTTAGCTCCTGCGCTGCGAACTTAACTAGTCTTCAACCACGCTACAATCCATTACGCTCCCTAAGTTTGCAAAACTCTGGACTTTTGGTAGTACCTTGGATAGCAACATCCAGTAAAGGAGGTAGAGCTTTTTTGCATTTGGCTCCACAACTCTGGAATAGCCTTCCTGATAACGTGCGGGGTTCAGACACACTCTCTCTGTTTAAATCTAGATTAAAGACACATCTCTTTGGCCAAGCATTCAAATAATGCATCTCATAATCTTGTACTGCAGTTATATCTGATCAAATGTACATTATTATTCCTTAGTTTGGGTTGAACAAATAATTTTTGCTTGGTTGAAACAGCAGCTACTCTAATTATGTCTCTATTTGTTTCTCTGTTTCTGCCACATGATAATCAGGAACTACACAAGCTTCAGTCTGGATCCAGCCCTTACAAAGACCTGAGATGACCGAACACCCGAGAAGAGATGATGCCAACCCCTCAGAGGATCTCAGATGATGCCAAGCCTAAAACAACATAAATTACCAAATTTTGCTACAAGTTTGATTGCACCATATAATTATTGCTGTTAATAGTGTTCATCGTCTGCTTGATTACGTCATTAACTGAATTTTACCATACATTTCTGCCATATGTACATCAATTTGACATGTCACCACTGATAAGCTACTACTAAATATGACAATAATTTTATAATTTTAGAAACTTAATTTTCTGTAAAGCTGCTTGGCAACGATTTGTATAGTGAAAAGCACTGTACTAATAAATTTGAATTGCATTGTTTGTTTTTCTGTTTATTTCCCTGCATTTATCACAAGGGAATCCCTCATTGCTGACAGAGAAGGCTACAATAAACATGTGCCAAACAGTGTGTTTATGTGTTTTTTTAATTCTCAAAAATCGTGGTAGCCACAGCCATGCTCTAAACCAGGGGTCGGCAACCTTTTCGGCATGCATCGTCTGTGCAGTCTGTGTTTGTCAGTTCTGAGCATCGTTGTGCTATGTTTCCTCCTGTGGATTATTAAAGTCAGTTCTGTGTGAAATCCCTTGTTTCCTCGTTCCTCGCTCCTAACAGTAGGCACGTGTGACAGCTATAGTCACACAGGTCTGTTTACACACTAAACATGCTACAATAGTGTTATAGCGCCGGCCTTCTTGTTCAGCGGCACTGGGTTCTGGTAGTATTGTATCCATTCATTCTTCCCATAGAGGTTTAAAATGAAAAGTTTCTGTTAAATCGCTACAAGCCATTTTACTTTACCATTTAATTTGTAGTTTAAAGTTTCTCTGTGTCTACTAGAATAAAGCATGAAATAAGTACAATCACATCAAATGTTCAAACAGAACTGGGATATGTTTATCTATTTTTGAAAATGTTTATATATTTTTTTAGTATACTTATAAAATAAATGTAGCTTACATTCAATGTCTATGTCTTTTTCACTAATTAAACACAAACCAACCTTACATTAACATACAATACTAAATAATTTAACATGCAAGACATCTTCCATTGACAAACCTAAATATAATTAGATTAAAGCATGTGCTTTGTTCAAAACAAGCCAAAGGCGGAAGTGTTGTTTTTCTTTCTGATTTTATCAATTCTAAAGCAGAATCTCAGCCCAATGCTATGGAAAAAAGATATGGAACAGGTGGTGCTAAATGTGTCCTTCACAGAAAGCACTGGGGAGGGAACGTTATTATTTTTCTTTGCTAGAGTCAAGGACAGCACTATTTCAGCACCACATTGTGGACAGCGCCACCGATATGAATGCAGTCAATATGTAGACGAAATTAAAGCACTAAAGCTTCGAATTTGGAATAAGAAAGATCACAAATGATAAACAAATCTCCTTTAGTTATTAAATTACAGGTGTGACACGGATCATGTGAACCCCTACTATGTACAGAACCTTTTTTATTTTTATTTTTATTTGCTTTCATTGACGCACAAGATGTTTTCAAACATTTCCAAATCATACTGGAAAGCATTCGATCAGGATTTATACAACAAAGACGGCAAACCAAACACTAAGACATTCTGAAATTCATTAACATTTTACTCAATTTGTTATGTTGCTAGTAGAATATGTTTTGTTTTTTTTCGTATTAAATTTAAGTGGAAAACAATGCAAAATGACGATATTTAATGGTCTCGCATTTGCGTCTTCCACTTTACAAATCCTGTTCAGTTTATTAATCTGACTGTACAGGCTCAGTAGATGGCAGCAAAGCCACATTTTAAATCGACCCGAAAATAACCCTCGCTATCAAGCTCAAAGAAATGCCATCGGACCAGCGCATATTGCAGCCATTATTAGTATCATAGGGAACTGTGAGACATGTGCCGTCTGCTGATGAACTGTGCTGCACTCTTTTCCAGAGGGTGTGTGAGCTTGAACGTGTGCGTTATACTGGATCGGATGCGGGGGCTGCATTAAGAATGATGAGCTGCGTTTAATATAAATATTCCTGTCATGAGCCTGCGTAAACAAAGTTGTCATCAAAACACATTCATCGACACACGCCCAGACATATCGCCAAATGTCATGCTCATACTAAAATTAAAACTGTTGCTCCGTATTAACCATCTTGATTTTACATTTTGCTAGTCAGTGTTGACTTAAATGCGTACATGACTCTTTTCTAGAATTCATCGTAATTCAAAAGTAGAATTTTGCTAAATTAATTGAAAATTCAAACTACATGCTTATTTGATTCGTGAGTTCTAATGGAAATGGTGAATATGTATCACAACTCTTTCAGATATTTAAAGACTTTTTTTTTTTAACACCTTTGGATATCCAGAACCTCTCCCCTTCCTCCATTTGGATATTATTTGGACAAGTATTCAGGTTTTTAATAGTTTTTAGTCGATTCATGCATTCATTCGTGCATTCATTCATGTGTTTTCCAAGTTTTAAAATACTAAAATAATTTCTTTACATATATTTGTATTGGATGTTCTTCATTTGTGATCATAAAACTGCGCACAGATTGCTTTCTATAAGAGTGTTTTATATTAAACATATGTTGGATTCAAGAAAATTTGATTTCGTTAGGATCAGACCCAAATATGAGCGTAATTCTACAAGTAATCCAACACGGAATTTATTTATTATTATTTTATATATTTCCCATACTGGGGAGGTTGCAGGCTTTTTTCGGATCGTTCCTGTTAAATTATAGGGCTCCCTTAAAAGCGACTTTATGAGTTGATGTTTTTATGTAGACCCATAAGAGTCTGCAGACTGTAGATCTCCATCCATATTCCCCTGTATCTCACATGATGGTTGAGTCCAGCGCCTTCCTCTAGATGCGGACTGCCTCATCGCTCCATTCTGTCTCCACGGTTTGGACCGAGGGAATCACTTTTGGTCCCAACACCACCGTGTCTCGTCTCTGCAGTGGCTATTCTCGGTGATATGAGAGCTAATATTGACGATTCCGTGTGCCATAGGCGTCATATGTTCTTACCAAAGCTGGATCTCTATGCATTACTGTGATCGGAGAAAATAAAACGCAAGACAACCGTGGCGCTGCGTGGAATTACAGCGGACACGATGGACACATTGAAGCAGATCCTGCTGCTTTTCGCAGGTTTTGTTGCCGCAGCTCACGGTAAGTTGAAAGTCTGTTTTATAAGCTAGGTGTCATTGTCATTAATCCCCTATAGGAATACGACTTTTTGGGGGGTATGACTACAAAAGTCCTTTAGACCTTGAATATAGATGGACGTTGACTTTATGTTTGATGAAGCCACATCAAAACTTTCACATGGCAAGCACACAAAAAGTATTTTTTTTTTTCTTTTTGTCTGATTAAATGAGAAACATATTACCTAGCAAGATGATTTCGGTGAAATTACGAGAGATACTGAATTTCGATTGATATATATAATATATATATATATATATATATTATCTATATATATAAATATTATATATATTATATAATATATAATATATATATATATACTATATTGAATTTTTCTATTTATTTTATTTATTTTTCGTCACAATGCCTGTTAGACTTCAGGTAGTAGGTTAGGAAGATAAAACGCGATTCATTATTTCTCTTAAAATTACATCATTGGTATTTATAAGCAAAAATACAAACCTCGGAGGGTATATTTTACATCACCTATAAACGTGCTGGTATAAACTTTTTTTTTTGGATCACAGACAGTTGTGTTTGCGTAAAGAAGGCCTATGGGTCGTCTGTAGTCATATGGTTATTCCTAGCCGTCTATGGTCTGTCACCCGTTCCAGAGAGGCTCTATGCGTTTCCTATAGTCTGTCAGTAGACTGACTTTACAGTCTGAATCTAATTTAAAATTTGTATATTTTATTATTTTATAACCTATAACCTAGGCTGTAGTGTGAAAGGGAGACACAATTTAATATTCAGATGTGAGAATTTGCGCATAAAACATAAGACAGTTAACTTATAGGAGTCTGATGTTTACGTTAAGACATTTTTAACTTTTAGACTATATGGATATTTATACATTCAGGTCGATAAATGCACTGCAAACTTTATTTGATCTATTTCTTTTTTCTTTCTTCTTCTTTTTTTTTTTTAATTACAGACGGGTACATTTCTAATAGACGTCCTGGTGCTGTAGCCACAACTATTTTAAGTACCAAAGTGTTTGTAATGCTGCTAATGGATATGCAAAAAAATCTTTTAACTCAACAAACCGTTAATTTTTGTAACTTTCATGCACTGATTTGTGCATTTCATTACGCCCCCACTAGGCGAGAACTAGGACCTCTAGAAGGCTGCTGCACGCGCTATTCTACGAGTTACAATGTAACAAGTGTTGCTAACATAATGTTAACGGTGTCTTTTAAATTCGACAAGCTATGACAAATGAGATATAATCAATTATTATTATTATTATTATTATTATTACTATTATTATTATTATTATTATATTACGTTTTTACATATTTAAAGTATCAGCTATTAATTAGCACGTTTTTTGTTTTCCTTTGACATCTCATAAAGCGTTTGGTCCCAGAAAAATGTGACGCGTGACGTCAGACTTAACAAGCGAATAATGCCTCCTCTCTCCAGCAACAGAATCCTCTTTTCTTTACTTATTCCGTTTCTGTGTTTTTTTTCTCTATCTGTTCTCATCCATTTTTTCAGATGACGTTGGATGTATTGATGATACATTTCGTGTAATGTATGCATAGTTGTTTTTCATTAATGTCATCTTTGAATTTGCAATAAAAAAAAAAAAAAAAAAATCCTCTCTCCAGCAACAGCTGTCACTCACATGAGATCGCATCAATAGCAAAATTGATTGCAGATTACAAATTAACACATTATACATAGACCTTGCAGTATAATATACACAGATCCTTGCACATAGCATTAAATTAAATAATACAGGAAAATGCAGTCTCGTGGCATGCTCACCTCTATTACCTCACTGTTTATGTAGGCCTACTTGTGTGAATGAGCACCTTTACCCCGACAGTCTCCTCTTTCTGTCTGTAAACTTCAATTCAAAGGTTACTTTCTGTATTCCCATTATGTTCAACGTTTTAGAGGACATGCTTTTTCAGAAGAATTAGTGATGCTGCAGGCACTCCACTGCTTCCCAAGCCTGTGAAAGAATCATTAGTTTTGTCACAGCTGTGCCATCAAAGTTAATGACAATGACTGTTGCTATTCCTTGTTCAAAGGCATGTGGGGAGTTTTCAGGGACAGGAATTAATTAATCTAGTTTTATCAGCCATGATGTGCAAAATATTAGAAAGCATGGAAAGTTTATTTGTTGCTCAAAATACATCAGTTTTTGGAGTAGCTTTCTTTTTTCCCCTATTTTCCCAAAATGATGTTAAACCTGATTATAGCCTGGCAGTTTTGTAATTTTAGGGTCTTCTGATATAATGAATAGTCTCCCAAGCACTAAACAACAATATTTATGACTAGGTATGATCCATGGGAAAAAAATAAATAAAAATAAGCAAGCAAGCAAGCATACAAGCAATGTATGGACTTTGGACATACTGTATCCAGGGAGGTCCAGTGCATGCTCCCCTGTAAGAAAATGTTTTTAAAGTTAAATGCACCAATCTTGTGTAGTTTAAGAGCTTAGATAAGAAGAAGAAGAAGAAGAAGAAGAAGAAGAAAAGCAATTTGAACAATAATATTGACAAGATCAACAACAATAACAATAATCATTGTTTAGATGCAAAATTTCCTTTAAAATACATTTGCATAATCACATTGTAAAGTGTGCAGTTATTAAACATTTACATTAACATTTTTAGTTCTTCATTATTACCTTATCAGCTCTTTGAATCAGTAATGGTTTAATTAATCTTGCTGACTGACACTCCCCCAGAGTTTTGAAATGTGTTTCTGAAAAGTTAAACTTTTTTTGACGTCACAGCATTTTAAAAATGCGGCATAAGCATCTGAAAAGCAGTCTGCTCAACAGTGAAAGATGTCTGTTTAATACCTGATGTTTTACATCAGAAACAAACTTTTGTCTTTTTCATGACCACTAGACTAGAATCTGATGTTATAGTGTGAGTTAATTGTAAAAAAAGATCAGAGCTATGGACAATATGTCATGGGTGTAAGTCCCCAAAGTAGCTACGCACCAATAACAGATTACAAGTGGAAAATAGTCTGTTGTTATCTTCTTCTAAGCTGCATTGAGACATGCCAGAAATGTGCAGTCTTTTGATATAAATAGAGCTCCATTTTGATGAACTGTCACAGTGGAAATTTCTGACGGGGATATGCACATTATTTTGCATTGCTGAAGTAAACTATTTTATGTGAATGTAATGAGACTTCCAATTCCTCAGCCACAAAATTTAAATAAATAGAAAAATATAACAAACTGCAGTAAACTGTTATAAAAGTGGTAGCAATGCATCTTATCTTTGTATATGTAATTTAATAATTACTACTTTGATTATCTTTTGACAAATATTGTTAAATCAACTATAAGATGTGGTGAAACTGTCCAGCCTCAGGTCTCACATGCAAATGTGACATTCAAGGTCTTGAGAGAACAGTGATTGAGCAGGGGCTTTGTTATTAAAACAGGCCCTTGTTGACTCAAACACACTAATTGAACTGAAATGTCACTTAGGTGATTAACATGTATATACATGCTTGTTTTTTTTATTTTATTTTATTGCTTATTATTTATTTATTTATTTTAATGATGCTTTGCTGTGTTTTGTTTTTTTTTAGCCATACTTTTCTTTGAAAGGTTCCATGTCACACCATGTAATACTGCAACTATTTGCAACTAATTTTATTTCAGTAATATATATTTCTTAGTGAAACTGGAGTTAATGAGAATAATTGCTTGATTTTGAGAATAAAAAAAAACTTGATTTTATCCACAGGGATGTGATTGGATCTTGAAAAGTAGGCATACCAGAACCCCAGGCAGGGGTGACAAGAAATTAGAGTCAACTGTGATTTTTATGTTGATGTTAACTCATAGCTTTGGTACAGATATACAGTGGCAAAATGCATATCCATCGCTGATGAATAAAGTACTTCTATAAAATAAATGGCGTCTAGAGGAACACTTCGGTTTTGACTTGGAAAAAAGGGGTATGTCAAATAATTAAAATGCAACTAATGTCTATGCACACCACATCTTTTAAATGGTGTTGATTAGGCAAGCAGATGCAAAGTCTGGAGCCAAGAAACATCCATAATTCAGTGGACAGCTGGCTCGATGTGGCAGTGCAACCTTTTATTTCAAGTTTTTTTTGACAGCTTTTCCTCAACTTCCCAGTTCTTGTCTACATGGCTCGTTTTGGTCACAAATGCTGTGTCTACCCATTCTGGTTGCTTGGGTTGTAGATGTGATGACCCATTTATGTTATGCAAGTGCAGATCTTTCTCATACAACATGCCATATAACCAGTTAAAACATTTGCAATTCAAAGCAGACAGAGTCAGCAGAAATGACTACTTTTTGATCTATTAATGTGATTTTAAGGTTATGGAGCTCAAGAAAAGAGAGGGACATTGACTAAATACTTTGAGATTCAATTTAATTAGACTACATGTTAGCAGTGTTGTAAAATTGGAAATTGGCCATTTTTAACAAGCACTCTTATAGCTTTTTTTTTTTTTCAAAAGATTGTAGATGTTTTTAGTATGAGTGGCGGCATTTAGCTAATATTGTTTGGATGTATGCAGAAATCAAGCACCTTTCTTAAGACCTAATACTTTAAATGAATCTGGAAATTTTCAGTATAGAGTCACAATATCTTAATTCTATAATTCAGTACAATACTAAGTGGGGGTAACAATACCGCTTAGTGTTAGAATGTGTAAACAATTACAAATACAAATATAATAAATATAATTGATCTCAAAATTCCTTTACTTTCACAGAGTAATTGTGTGTGTGTGTGTGTGTGTGTGTGTGTGTTACAATACCGCGTGTGTGTGTGTGTGTGTGTGTGTGTGTGTGTGTTTTTATTAAATCAGCTTTTCTATTGTAAGCCTTGAAGGACAAAAAGAAAGTTTAACATATGACCACTCACATATGAGTTAAGTTCATGCGAACTGAACAAATGGTTCACCCAGAATATACAACAGACATTACACAGATTTATTTGTTTATTTATTTTATACAAGGAACAGGAAAACATAAGATGCAGTCCCTTGTATTGTCTTATTTAGTATTTTATATTATTGCAGATAAATGAAGGATAAATAAAACAGATTTGATGGAACAAATAATACTAACTGCCACTGATACTACCACTTTTGGTGATTGGGGTGTACAGTACTATTGCAACACATATTGTGCAACACTATTTTGTTATGTTTTTTTTTCCACAGTCCTTTGATTAGTCCATATCCATGCACATTCATGTCCTTATTAATGTTGCCACTTATTAGATATTTGCACTATGGCCCCACAGGAAGTGTAACTTTATAATGATGTCATTTGAATACCATAGTGTAATGGCTTTTTTTTAATTTTTTATTTTTTTTGGATAATCCATTTAATTAAATATTTTTATTTTTATTTTGAAAACGATGGAAGTCATATATAAATATATATCATCATGCAAAGCAGCAGCATATCTAACACTTCATTAAAAAAGAATAATAAATAATAATATATTATATACTTATACAATCTTAATAGACACACTTTATTAAAGTTAAAGGGTACTCCATCCCAAAATTTTGTCATTAACTCACGTACCCCCATGTCGTTCCAAACTCGTAAAAGCTTTGTTCGTCTTCGGAACACAATTTTAAGATATTTTGGATGAAAATCGGGAGGCTTGAGACTGTCCCTTAGACTGACAAAACAGTGTCAAGGTCCAGGAAAGTATGAAAAGCATTGTCAGAATAGTCCATCTGCCATCAGTGATTCAACTGTAACGTTATGAAAGCGACGAGAATACTTTTTGTACACAAAGAAAACAAAAATAATGACTTTAATTCAACAATTCTTTCCTCTCCTCTGTGTCTCTCCAAATCAGCATAGCGCCATTTTGACACTTCCGAGCAGTACGCAGATGGCGTACGCTCTTCTGTGTCAGCTGCGCTGCGTCGATGCACTGTTTGCTTTCAAACCAAAGCGTAAAAACGCGTAAAAAACATACTCTTGCAGTGTGGCTGACACAGAAGAGTGTACGCTGCTTGCGTACTAGTCAGATTTGTCAAAATGGCGCTACGCTGATTTGAAGAGACACCGAGGAGAGGAATTGTTGAATAAAGTTGTTATTTTAGTTTTCTTCGAGTTTCAAAAGAAGTCTCGTCGCTTCATACGGTTACCGGTTGAATCACTGATGGCAGATGAACTATTTCTGACGATGCTTTTCATACCTTTTCTGGACCATAACACTGTGTCTCTTTATTTATTTGGCAGTCTATGGGACAGTCTCAAGCCTCCCTGTTTTCATTCAAATATCTTAAATTGTGTTCGCGCACAGACGAAAAAACAAAACAAAGCAAAAAAAAAATTTTACGGGTTTGGAACGACATGAGGTAAGTGGAATAATGAAAAAATTATAATTTTGGGATGGAGTATCCGTTTAATAAGATTCTTCCACACCTTGATTTCGTTTGCGACACATATTTTTGCTTTCACATGTAAATAGTGACAGCAGTCTTCCCCACTAATAGCCATGTAGTATACTGTATGTACCATGGTATAAAACAGCATTTAATGGCAAAAAGTCTGCTTTCATTTTGCTGTTTATCATGTATACTGTATTGTTCACCTCTGTGAGGGAATTACTTTTTAGTCCTCAGTAGTGCAATGTTAAACTCTGTCTTTTAGTATTGCTATTGAAATTATACATCCACTAAAATGCTGTTAGATTTTGGACTGAGGACAGGTGATATAACAACTCTGGGATCAATGTGGCTTCAGTTGCTGTAGGAGCAAAGAGACTTGTGTTATTTCATGTTGATTTAGGCCATTTCTGAGAGTGTCTGTTTGTTGTCAACAGGGGAGAAGGAGGCAGAAATAATGTACACAGTAGCAACTCACAAGTAGGACTGGGTAGAAGGAAACAACTCCTTTCAACCCCTATCCAGTGAATCAGGTCTCAGCTGGTTCAGACATGTTGCTATGTTTTTTCTCTCTGACAGATGAGAAAAGCCACTATCTTACAGCAGGAGCAAGGCCACTAACTTAGAGCTGGAGGCACGCAGACTGGCTTTGGCATTTCAGTCCCTAGAATGATGAGCAAAAATATCACTATGTTTGACATCACCATACCATACAGTCTGGGAAGCGACAAAATTCAAAATTCAGAAAATTGCTTTATTTCAGCACAAATCCTTGTCGTAGCTTTTTTGTTTTAACCACCCACAACCCAGCAGAACCAGGGCACGACATGCGTCTGGTCTAGCACTGAGCATTAATGTCATGCTTCATTTTCGGTACAAAAATTACACAAACAGTGATTATTATTTGCCAGATTCATAAATGTCAGTACTGCTGGCTCTGTATAACTTGATGTGGCATTTACTGACCACAGAAAGCAGGTGGTAAATGAAGTTTGTTTATTGTTAAAAATTCTTTCTTATATTTGTAATTGATGATTGACAGGGCAGTATACAGTAGTGACGAATGCATGTACTTATTGACAAAGCGGTCCGTTAAAATACACAATTATGAAATGAAGTAGCAAATTGCCTATACTTTTCTGCTACACAACTCAAAAGTATGTACTTTTTTTTGTCACAAAAATAGCACAGTACTTTTTAGGGCAAAGTATACATTGGCAAATTGGGAAGCACATGTTTCCTCCCTAGGAAATGCAGTTCATCTGATACATATGAACTTTCACAATCTGTGATGAAAGCAGTTGAGATCCAGATGAACATTTGATCACTGACATAAAACCTGTTGTAAATCTTTTTGAGGGTGGAATTTTTAAATCTGTAATGGGCATTGCATTTGACATTTGGTCACTGCTGGGGATGGGGATGAAGATTGCAGAATAAAAGGGCTTGTATTTTGGGTCTGTTCTACGGTTCCTTAAAATAGTATGGGATTCTGAAAATTTGTTTTTACAGTACAAAAGAAAAAAAGAAATTGATTACTTTTATGTCTTTATGTCTATTGGAATTTTGGTGTATTTTTATGTGTTCTTTATTGTCAGTCACCTGCCTAGGCCTATAGTGAGAAAAAATATATATGATAAAAATATATATGATAAAGTGCTGTCGAATACCTATTGTGAGACTCATGATTAGCCGCATCCAAAATGAAAGTTTTGTTGTTTACACTAATAGCTTGCATGTTATGTGACTGTGTAGATTTATTATATGTTATATATAAAGACACACACATACCATAATAATTTTGTTATGATAATATTTACATCGATAAATATACATTCATAAGAATTACTATATTCTTATATTGTAATAATTGTATTACACAGATATTCAATATATAGACAGCCATATTATGTCTTAAATATAAAAAAAAAAAAAAAAATAAAAATACATGCAGGTGTTTTTGGCTTTAGATATAATAATAAACATACACAGTATAAAAAAGCACACGTATAATTATGGATACCAAAACGTGTTATTTTGGATGTGATAAAGTTTTTGACAGCACTAATGATAATTAATGGTTACTTCTGTTCATAAATATGAAGTGTGCAGACTAATGCACTTACAAAAGAAAATATAGCAAACAAGTGTGTGGCACACACACACAGTTTTTCCAGTACTCATTGTGGTTTCGAAAGTTTAACCGATTTAACTGTCAACCAAAAACCAAAAAAAAAAAAAGAACCGTCCCCGTATACGGGACTCCTACAGTTACTTCATTAACCCTTATCTAATCATGACAAACGATATATCGTTGGAAAAAGGTCTAACGCCTAAATAGATATTTTAACCAATGTTTTTGTGTTAAATATTATGTAGGAAAAGTAATAGATTAATTTATGACAAGAAGTGCACCCTCAAAAATCAACATCAATAACAGGGAGTTCTGACCTTGTCAAAAAGTCTTCTTCGTTGCCTTTTTCTCTGTCACACTTTAGAATAATCAGAAATGATACTTATCCAACTGGAAAACCTTAAAATCTCAAAATTCATCCTTTAAAACCCATTTTAAAATCATACATTGCATTACCCACGAAAATGTACATCATATCATGTTATAAAATCAATTTTTTGTCATGAATTATAAAAAATTTTAAGTTTGAAAGTGCACTTTCAAGTCTATGTTCAAAAATGTGAGTGACAGTTAAGGGGTTAATAACAACACATAATGTGTTAGCATGATTTCATTTAACCTTGCTGTCTGGATAAAAAATAATTAAAAAATAAATAGAATAAAATAAAAATCGAATAGTAATTACACTATATATGCAATAAGCATGTGAGAAATACTGATACATGTTTAACCAAAATTGCATGTGGAATGAACAAGACAACTTAACAGTGGTTCAAATAACATTAAACTTCTTTTTTGACTGAATAATAAATAAGTGCTTTATAGAGTATGTATTTGTACTTTACTGCAGACTTTGTGCAGAAAACTGAAAGGATAAACTGAAATTATTTCTGTGGTAAACCCTGAACACCCAATGAAAACTCGTCAGTATAAAAACAGCCTTTGACCATCAGAATCTGAAACTGCGACCATTTTATAAGTTCTTTTAGTAGTAAACATTGAAATATTACTTGAAGTCGACGACATGATATTTGCACATCCTGGGTACTGCATTTTGGTTTTCTAAGCAATAGCACAACTGATAAACATAAGTCTGAAAGCTGTGTCTGACACAAAGTCAACTAAAAGTTATGACATTTTATGATTGTAATATTTTCAGTGATTTTATTCCCTTGCATCAGGTTTCAGAGCTGCAATAGCTTTTTAGCATCACACTACAATTGGACTACAAATGTTGACCTCACTTTCTGATTAACATTTGTCGTGTGGTATAATTTGTTTAAAAATATTAACAGAGACCATATAAAAATATTTTAGTGCATGTTACTGCAAGCTTCTTACAAAACAAACAAAACCCAAACAAACACAACAAACAAACAACAAAAAACATTAGTTAGTGTTAGTTTACCCTAAAATATATCTATATATAAAAATTTTGTCATAATTTATTCACCAAATTAAATGAATGAGTCATGGTCATTCTCCAAAAAGTATAAAAGGTTTCATATTAACTCATATACTATTTAAAACCTTTTGACAGTCATAATATAGATTCTTATACATGGGGAAGGAACTTACTGTAATGTAAACTCTTCTGTTCTCCCATTGGTCTTCTTAAGGAATACAACCACCCCAAAATGAAAATTTTTGTAATTAATAACTTACCCCCATATCATTCCACAACACGTAAAAGCTTCATTCATTTTCATATTCGATATTTTGGATGAAAACCTGGATGCCTGTAACTGTCCCATCGACTGCCAAGAATAAATTTACACTGTCAAGGGCCAGAAAAGTATGACAAGACATCGTCAGAATAGTCCATCTGCCATCAAGTGGTTTAAGACCGTAATGCTATGAAGTGACGATAATACTTTTTGTACAAGAAGAAAACAAAAATAACGACTTTATTCAACAAGTCGTCTCCTCTGTCTCTCCCCATATCACTGTAGCACCATTTTTGGAAAACACCTGTTTGAATCAACAAACTGCGTACACTCTTCTGTGTCAGCCGCGACACAAGGATGGCGCTGTTTCTTTCAAAACTCAAAGTGTAAAATTCACATAGAAAACGGATCCTTGTGGTGTGGCTGTACATGTAGTGTTAGAGGCCTTTTTTTAGAAAAAGAAAACAAGCACGTTAGGGAAAACAACTAGAGTGCAGGAGTCCTTAAAGGGTCAGTATTTTTTTTTTAATAAAGAAATCAGAATAGATAGATAGATAGATAGATACAGTCGTGGACCAAAAATAAGTTGGCCCCCTTGGTAAATATCGATCAAAAAAAAGGCTGTGAAAATTCATCTGCATTGTTAATCCTTTTGGTCTGTTTATTATTTAAAAAAATCTCAAAAATGTAATCCTTTCATTGGATAATATGAATTTAAAATGTGGTGAAATATCATTAGTGACAAATAAACTGTTTTTCTCTAATATACCTTGGCCACAACTAATGAGAACCCTTTTATTCAAATACGTTTTGAACCATCCACTTTGCCATTGTACACGTCTAAATTTTCTCCTATAATGCCCTGATGAGGCTAGAGAACACCTGACAAGAAGAGATCATGAGACCATTCCTCTTCACCCAGAATCACTACCAGGACCCTTTAGATTTCCAGCTCCATGTTGGTGCTTCACTTCTTCAGTCATTCACTCTCTCTGAATCATTTTCTGTAGTTCAGGTCAGAGGACTGAATGGAATGGCTATAGCAGGAAAGCTTGGTTTTGAGCTCAGTGACCCATTTTCTGTGTTGTTTTTTGAGGTTTGTGTTTGGGTATTGTATGGTTGGAAGATCCAAACATGGCCCATTATAAAGATTGTCTAACAGAGTCCGTCAATGACTGATTTTTTTATCTGTTGGTATTTGATAGAATCCATGATGCCATGTATCTAAACAAGATGTCCAGGACATCCAGCAGAAATATAGGCCCACAACATCCAAATTACAGTAGTATATTTCAATGTACACATGGGGGACTTTTTTTCTATGTGTTCACCAAACTCATCTTGAATGTTGTTTGCTGCTAAAAAGCTCATTTTTTAGATTCATATCTGATCATAGGAAGCCATTCCCATTTAAAGTTCCAGTCATGGCTTAGATAACTGAAATGTGCTTTAGTTTGTTTTTGGATGAGCTAGGAGGATTTTTTCTTTGTAACCCTTTCAAACAACATGTGTTGATGTAGGTTCTGTTTGGACAATTTTTTTAAAGGTTTTCTGACCCAGAGACTCAACTATTTTTTCTGCAATTCTCAGCTGTGACCCTTGGAAAGTCTTTAGCTACTTCAAACTCTCCTTCTCACCACACATTAGAACGATTATAGACACACGTCCTCTTCCAGGCAGTTTTGTAACATTTTCTGTTGGTTGGAAATTCTTATAATTATTGGCCCTGATGGTGGAAATGGGAATTTTCACTGCTCTAGCTCTTTTCTAAAGCCACTTCACCAATTTGTGAAGCTCAATTATCATAATTGCTGCACATCAGAAATATATTCTTTGGTTTTTCTCATTGTGATGGATGATTAGATCAGGGCGAATTTGGGCTTTGTTTTCAAAAAACCTCCTCTCTTTATAGTGATACTGGGAAACAGGAAAGCCAAGAGCTGGATGATTTCATGTTTATAATCATGCTGGAGTGTTCAAAATTGTGAATATGAATGGGAATATACTTCAGAGATATTTTACATCATAAGAATTTCTAGGGGTGCCAATAATTGTGTGCCAACGAGTATTTGAGAAAAAACTCTTTTCACATTTCATAATGATATTATTTCCCCTCCGTTTTAAATTCTTATTATACAATGAAGGATACACCATTTTTATGAATTTTTTAAAATAAAAAATCAAAAAGGTTTAACAATGCAGATTAACTTTCACAGCCTTTTTGATCATATTTAACAAGGGGGCCAATATTTTTGGCCACGACTGTAGATAGATGGATTTAGAATAGAGAGTGATAGCCTAGAGGATCAAATAAATATTGAAAGCAGATGTGTTTTTAGGCCGTTTCTTGAAGACAGGCTAAGGACTCAGATGCTTGGATTTAGTTGGGCAGGTCATTCCACCAGGTTGAAGTTTATCATGCTGCACCAAACTGTCCAGGTTTTATGCCAGATTATAACACCATTATTTTTACATTTTAGGACTGGCGTCCTTGATTAAAGTTTTGACAATTGAAGCTGCTTCATAGGTGTTGGCTTTTTTTTTTTTTTATTATTATTATTTATTTATTTTAATATTTAAAACAGGGTCTTGAAATTGGTTATTGAGTTTTGCAAGTCTAGTGGTGTTTGGACAAAATACTTCTTAGTGTCCTCAGCATTTACTTTCAGTTATCACCACTATTTTTTATAGTATATGTTTTAATATATATTCTTCCAATATAAGTGCACTAAAAAAAGTCTAAACTAACCCTTGCTGAACACAACTTATACTACACTGATCTACTGTAAAACCTAGAGAATACAAGACAAAACAAAATTGATTATTATTTTTTTTTTTAACTGTAGCCAACACAAATTACATTATTAACCCCATGGGTGTTCACATTATTTTGTCCAGCCAACATGCCTTCCGCCCCAACCCACCAGAAGTGTGTGAACAAGTGATGTCTTGAATCTACAATTTTTGTCATGCCATCATCTATCACACCCGGGGACTGATCAAACTCTGGTTATCGGCTCTATTGTTGGGCTTTCCCTAGGGGTTCTGAAAAGAAAAATCTGTATGCACTGAATTGAGTGAAAAAATCATCAAGCAGACTTTACTTAATGTTTAAAGGGGTTGACAGGGTGTCTTGTAACTGCTTGTATCATTTTCTTTTTCTCTTGACTCACCAGAGTAACAATTCTTATTTGTGCTTTTAGTAAAATGTAATGAGAGTGGGAAAGGGTACATATCAGGTACGGGCAGATAAGAAAACCTCCTGTAGTGACAAACCTACATTTTCGATCTAGAACAGCTTATCTCATTTCTCCAAGGAATTTACTTGCGTAGAGGTGTTTTTTTTCTTTTTAGGTTTTTTTTTTTAAGCATCTCTCTCTCTCTCTCTCTCTTATATATATAATACACACACCACACCACACACACACACACACACACACACACACACACACACACACACACACCTACATAAAAAGTTAAAAAACTTTTATATTTAAACTTTGAACACTTTCTTTCAGCTGTATCGTCCAGCGGTATATCAAGTAGACCACATTACTTTCTCACAGCAGTTCATATACTCAGCATAGCCAATATGTGCCCTTTGAACATGCTACACATCAGCCAATGGGCCTGGAGTGAGAGAGCACTCCGATGAGAGGGCACTAAATGGATGTTGTCAGTGAGGGAAGACTGTGAACTTCACAAGCACTTGATTGAGTGTCTTTTAAAGAGCAGAAAGCCTATAGAGACACTTCCTCTCAGAGTCAGGGCGGGTTGTAGGGTTGAATCTTAGCACAGCACTACTGCAGATATACTGTGGTATACAACGCAAAGACTTCATCTGTAGTGTGTGTGTGTGTGTGTGTGTGTGTGTGTGTGTGTGTACTGTAAGTATACATTTTGTATGAAATATTATTTTAATGTCTTGTTGTTTGCAAAATCATCTAGTGAATAAAAAATTTTATGTTCTCCTAACCGTGTTTCATTTAAGTTTCATTGTATGAGTTTATTTCTTCTATTGAAACAAACAGTGGGGGACCAGAAACTGATGTTGGTTACACATATTATTCAAAATATCTCTTTTTTTGTGTTCTAGCAGAAGAAAGAAATTCATATCAGATTGGAACAACAATTTCAAAATTATTTGTATTTGGATATATCCAGATTTGGGTGGTGTCACGGATTGCTACTGTGAGGAGCACGGAGCGAGGAACAAGGAGACGCAGAGTCCAATTCAAACATACAGTCTTTAATAATGTCCAAGGAAAACAGGGGAAAACAACATGTAGCAAAAGTAGACATGAAACAATTCAATACATGACAATACATGACTATTTGACTTGCGCTCATTTAATTAATAGAGTTTCCTTCATTCACTTTCCACACACTCATTATTGTGTAGTGATTTTAGAGGTTTATATTATATTGTGCTATCCTCTGGCTCACTTATTATTCAGCCAAACACAAAGGAGTCACTCTGTGTCTTGCTGTATTTTCACTATTAATTTGGGAAAGCGGGGGGGGGTTATTCATTTGAGGGGGTTTCTGTATCGTTTCTGAATTAGAATTTTGCTTTGGGTAGAATTTTGCATCCATCCATTGAAGCATTCTTCCAGTAGTCTTATAGGATGAGGTCAGACAGCACCACACAGGTGTCCTAACAAGGTGCATTCATGAATTGCGCATGAAATACATAATATATTAAAGCAATTTCTATAAGCAAATTAATCAGAGCTTTCATCTAACAGGCTGACATTTTGTATGGACGCTTGGTTTCTATTTACTGCACCACTGTGCTGGGATAGACCCTTGCTCATAATATATCATTGGGCCCACCCAAAATGTAGTATATAAAATCAGTATGATTAGCCTGTGAATGTATGACGTTTGGACAGGACAAAAAAAAATGTACTTGTTGCCTCCACCATGCCTATTAGCACACTGTGTTATGGTGCTAAGGTAAGTACTTGTATTAGTGTACAAAAAAAAATAAAATAACAAAAAAATCCTGTCTAGTGACAGTGTTTTCTAAGTGGTGTGTATTGTGTGTGCCAGCCCAAACTTGCCATTCATGAAAAATGTACTGCCTACCTCAACTAATCTTACCAGCACCTAACCTTACTAACAGAGAGGTAACTCATGAAATTCATATGAATGCGTTACCCCATAGTGTTTAATTAAAACAGTACCATATGCAAAACATGTAGTCGATGGTGTTTATTCACAAATAAATTCATTATGAATGATATGTCATACTTAAGGTTAGTTCTTGATAGTAGATGTCTTATTTCATCATCAGTTTATATTAAAGTAACGTTTAATTTAGTACGTGATTATTCATGTTTACGTTGTTGTAAATTGTTACCTCTCCTACTGGCTTGCATAGCATTTATAATATCCCATATGTAGTCGAGCTTCAGTAAAGAAGCTGGGTATTGATGTGTTTACTTTGGAGTATTACAAGACACTCTTAAAAGCACAGTGAGGTCAAATTGTTTGTTTTTAATCTTAATGCTTTCATTTGATCTTGACTGCTTATACTCTCATAAGTTGAGCCATGTACTTTATGTGTTTTGCGTTATAACGTTACCGTGGCAACTAAAAACAGTGCTTTATGTCAGCATTGAGCAACAAGTGAGAAAAGGTTTAAAACCTTTCCAGGCAGTTTTCTCTCTTAGTGGTAGTAATTCTTCATCAGTATGAGATAAACGTGTAACATGTGTGAAGGTTTAAATGAACAGGAATATTAAAAGAGAGACTAA
Organism: Cyprinus carpio; assembly: GCF_018340385.1. NCBI lineage: Eukaryota > Metazoa > Chordata > Actinopteri > Cypriniformes > Cyprinidae > Cyprinus > Cyprinus carpio. The sequence goes on from NC_056609.1 coordinate 6,579,426, forward strand.
CTAGTTGTCGTAATTGTCACAAAATTATCACAAGGCTATTCTTAAAGTAACTATTTGTTGTTATACTGTATGTGTGTTATTTGTTTTTGAGGTCCAAAAGTCCAGTTACCCAGTTGCTGGTTTTATTTAGCAGTGGTTTTGTATAGTATGTTGATTTTTATTTTCTGTTCCGTTTCTGTTCTTGTTTACCAGACTTAAAATCCAAATATCGTAACCTATAGCAGTGCGTAACAAGTGAGCCCCTGAAATTTTTAAATACAAAAACTGAAATTGAATTTTCATTTAAAATATACTCCAATAATCATTGTTTTACTGGCTGTTTTTTTTTTTTTAAGTGTATGCATTACTGACTTTCCATCTGTGTGTGAAGGCATTGCAGGGTGTTTTCGGAATAAATGCATTTTGTCTAGTAAAGTGAACTTCAATAGATATCCATTCTCAGGCAAATAGGGCGCAATAAACAATGTCTAGGGACCCTACTCGAACACAAACGCAGCTCATAGGGACGAAACTGAAAACCACATGTTAGGGAAAGTTGTTGCATTTTATTGGAGCATGTCACATATTTTTCAGTGTTATACATTGATGGAATGTATTAATTCAATATTATTCATTATTTATTTAAATAATTTTGTTTTAAATAATGAATGTTTTTTTTTTATTGCATATTTGTTTTTAATATATTAAAAAGTCTATACAAGTAAAAGGCTGGTTTATGTGACAGTTTACCTAATAAATGTTGAAAAAATATAAGGGAATATTTCCTAAAAGTAAAAAAAAAAAAAAAAAAAAACCACAACTAGACCGAGTTTCGTCTATATATTACATCACTGATGATTATATAGGCTTTTATTCTGTGGAATTCACTGTGGAAAATGATATTGTTTCATGATCAAAAGGGATCAAATGGCAAATCGGCTCCTTTGGTGAAAAAAGGTTAAACAAAAGTTCCCTAAGAAAGATAATCAAATCTGAGCGAGAGTGAATTAAAATGCATGGAAATGAGACAACACCAAATCACATGTTCGCCCCTAGTCTAATGGCTGCCTTATTATTCAGCGGGCATAGCAAAATATGATGTCCTGGTTTGCTGGAGGAGAGCTATACCCTTTTTCAAAAACCCAGAATTCTTCTCCTCAGTGTTCTTTCACATTGGGAGTGTGCATATGTTGCTGTTTTTTGGAAAGGTCACGCTGATTGCAATGTCAAATGAACAGCAATGTCGGGTCCTTAAACCTTTACCCCCGTTAGTTTTTGCATTACACAGCGCAGCACTGTGTTGGCGTGTATGAACAGCCCAGGCCGTGCCCCACAGCCTGTGCTCTCACCACATTCCCAGTGAGCTGTCAGGAGGAAATTCATGGTTTAACACTGTGGCAATTTCCGAAATTAAATTTACTGCTGCATGTAAATTGTCACAGCATATAACATAAAGCTTTTGCACCTTTATAACAAATGGGCACAGTTGAGATTTGGCCCAAAAGATGCGTGCCATTTGTTAAAAAATTGCTGGGTGTCAAGAGTCATGCTAATGGTGCCGTATTAAATATGAGAATACGGGTATGTCAGTTTTGATGGCACCATGGTTAATGTGGCTTCAGAAAATTAGTTGTCTAGTAAATAAAATTCACATTTATTTATTTATAGCAATATAAGTAAATTATTAGATGTTTACACTTTCCAAATTACTTTTACATGTAATATGTAGTTAATTAGATTAGTTAATTACTGTTAACTCTTTCAAAGAGTTCAAATAGAAGGGCATGATCTTCTTAATATACTACTGAAGATGTTGTGGCATGTACCTGTCTGAAATGTGGTCTAATTTAGGGTTTATTCATATCAAACACAACAGAATTGGATTTGTTTGTTAAAAATATGTTTTTAAATATTGAATTTATTGACGTTTTGTAAGTTAATGCAAATATCTTATGTATAATTTATTCCTGAGACATTTACTGTATTTTAAACATAATTACGTTCCATTGCTTCTGTTTTTCTCTACTGTGTTTACTTTCTATGTTTGAGTTGTTTCGTACAATATCTACAGTCATGAACTATATTCCCATGGTTTTCAGATTTGCATCACATGTCTTGATTAGAACTGTTACCAATCTTTTACACTCAGCAATGCATAACAGCCCTTCTAATGTCTGTGCTAACCTAACAGCTATAGTTTTAAAATGTGTTAATAGCAAAGTGAGATCAGAGTGGCAGTGGTAAACCTGAATATGATTAATTTGCAGGATAGTGGCTCATTGCATGTATTATGATGGATGCACCATAGTATAATGCTCTTTTAATATTCTTGAAATAACTAATCCCTTTATAGCTCTGGCATTCTCATATAGCTTGGGGGTTGTGAAAACTGTAGTAGTGGGGTCAAGAAAAATGCACATGTGCATAGGGACTTCCAAATGCATGGATGAGGGGCGAACCACACTTCATTGCCCAGAACGGCTCTTGGCCATTTCAATACAGCTGACCTCTGGATGAGGAGTGCCACTGTGGGGAAATTGAAAGGATGAATCGCACGCCAGCTGACACAACTACGAAATGTCCCAACCGGCACAATCTCACTGCCCATCAAAATGAGCAAATATCTCTGAGTGAACAACTGATTAAAGGCTACATTATCAAAAGAGGGGTAAGTGGAAGAAGGCAGCAAGTGTATGAGCAAAAATAGGGGGGCCGGATTCAGGGGACAGTTCTCATAGGAACAGTAGGTCGCAAACAGTCATGACTAATATCGGGGTACAACAAACGCATTTCCGTCTGAGTGGCAAAATTATATTGTGTTTCATCACCATGGATAAGTAGTCTAACGGTAGGATTATTTAATCATTCAGAATAACAGCACGTAAGAAGCCTGAAAATGCATGCTCAAAATAATCACATTGATCTGGATAAAATAAAAAAAAAACTCCCAAACAACAATCAAAAGCCTGTTCAATGTGAGAATGATAAGAAGACATAGGTATCATCCGCTGTTAAACTGTGTTATTTACCAAAAGTCCTAGACAGGGTGCGACAGTCATTACTACAGTGAAAAACGAAAGACAACTAAGCCAAGACAGCTTAAATCTAACTCTGTGAGACAGTACAACTGTTGCCGGATCAGAAGAGGAGTGCAAGTGAAGCTATTGCCGAGGACTGAGTATATTGGCCAGGCCAGCTGCAATTGCAAAAATTCACTACATGTTTTTGGACTTGTGAGTTCCAAAATACAACAATAGACGTTGTCAATGGATATTGACCATTTTCTATTTTGCATCTTTCAACACAGTGCAAACATTGCATTTTTTGAGCATTTACTTGGCCGATTATGAGATTACAGGATAGTGGCCTGCCTTGTGTGAAAAGGTGCAGGGTTCCCTCAGTCACCAAACACCTGGAAATAAGGTATTATTTATTATTATTATTATTATTATTATTATTATTATTATTATTATTATTTTAAAATTGTGCTTTCAAGAATAAAAAAGAAATCAAACTTTCTGTAGTAAAATATTTAAAAAAATAATTGTAGCTTTTCTCTGCTCAAAAAAAATAAACAAAAAAAAAATAATTGCTACACGTTGCAGAGTGAGGTTTTGCTCACAAGCAACAATGATGATTGATTTTCGAGTGAATCATTCTTCTGAGTCATTCTTTTCAACGAATAACCAGTTCACAAATTGGGCTGAATGATTCTTTAGCATTTCACAAATGATTCATTTTCTGAAGCAGATTCACAAGCCAGCAACTATCACACACCTTGTTGCCCAGTGAAACTAAGCATGCTTCAGCCTCGTCAGTTTGCTGGATGTGCAAGTGAAGTCAGCAGGGGGTGCTCACTTCAATCTGCACTGCACTCTCTGTGAGTCATAATGCCCCAGTATAGTGATGGGGATACTATACTGTTAACAAAGTACTGTATTTTGTCAGACATGTTAAAACCGAGGTGCAGACTCTCTGTGGTCATAAAAACTCCCAATATGTCTTTCAAAAGAGAGTAAGGGTGTTATCTTGGAATCCTGGCCAATCTGCCCATTGACCTATGTTCAACATGACCTCATTCATCATTCCCACATACGTAATGATTGGCATCATCACTCTGTCTCCCCTCCACCAAAAAGTTTTTAGCGGGCAGTTAAAGTTGTCTTTGAAATTAATTAATCAAAAGTAACCATTTTAATGGATAGTAAATTTAATTTATACATCTGATTTTAACAATTTTAGGAGAATCAAATTTGTTTTCATATATTATGCCCTATATTATGTAATTATTGACATATAACGCTATTGACCATCAGCCACATTTGTATTAATAGGCTATCAGCCATTGAAAAACCTACATTAATCAAGCGCTAAAAACATCCCTTCCTTTCAGTCATTTTCAACAAGTCTGTCATACTGTTAGTCATGTTGTCAAATACAGTTAATGTTTCCCTTAATGGCCATACAGTGATGTTAAGTAAGTGTTGACCTTTGCTTTTATCCAGCTGGAATCATAAATGGTCACCAGAAACAAGTTTCATCTATTCAAAACACAACTTCTTTGTAAAGAAACTTATTTACATGACAGAATGAAAACTGTGACAGTGAATAAATGAACATGGACCTTAGAATACCAACTATTAATCTTTTCCATAATAAGACTTTATTTTTGGACTGAAACTTAATTTACAGCTTATTGTTCACTATGAGTCACGTGGGAATCACTAGAACTGTGTATAATCACAGATTTTGTGCTGTAACTTTGATCTGTCTGAATAGGGTTGTTGATTGCATTTCAGCAGCCTGGAATAGTTAAGACATACATTTTCACATATGTGGTATATTTGATGGAGAAGTATGGTGTTTCGAGTGCCCACCAGTGGTAAGCAGAACATTGCAGAGCAGACGCGAACATTCCATGGCTGAAAACTTACATGAAAGAAACACATGTTACAAAAAATAGATATTTCATATGTCTATGAGAATGTGCAGAATTTTTTAGGGTTGTTTCTTTTGGTGTTAACAAAAGAAACCTAAACAAGATTGCTGCCATACATTATTCTCTTATTGTGGTTGGTTGGTGTTTTCCCTGACAAACATTTTGAGAATGTCCATCTTAGGAGACAGATCTTAAAAACGTATTCATGTTAATTTTTTAGTGTTGCCAGTATAGAAAAGACAATTTCATGTCTAAAAATACATCTTGAGGAAAAGAAAAATGTACACTTCATCATCCTATTCAAAAAGTTTTTACACCCCTACATGTATGGTATCATTGTTATGCAAAATAAGATTCTGTATATAAAATCTTTGTTAAATTTTTCGATTGCATTGCTGGGTAAGCAATTGTAACACAGCTTATCTTAATATTGTGAGGGGTTGGTCAATTAATAGTGAGAAGAAATAGAGAGGAGTGTATGAAGACGTTTATTTCTGTGCCAATTAAGACCGAGTCAGTGAGACATTTTGATGTAACTTTGACACCTGTGAAGTCAGTGGAAAGTCTAGAGAGGTGTACGCGCTCTTAGTTATGAAGAGAGATGATCTCGGACTAGGCTTTAGAAGCCATTCGTACTCTTGTAGCACACTTGCGTTTTATATTGTTAGAATGCACTGTCGGTGCTGCCCCAGTTCTAGGTCGTTCAAATTGATTAGCGTAGTCTTCGATTGTGAAGAATCTTGCCCCTCACACCCACCCCCCCCCCCCTGCATGTCTTCGACTTGTGGAAGAGATCTTTCTAACTGCCAGTTGATTTTACACTAGGCCCTATAAATGTAACCTGATGAAAAGAAGGTTCTTTCGTCGTTCCTTTGACGCAATGGAGAATGATTGGGAAGACGTGATTGCCTAAAAACAGAGCATACCTCCGTTTTAGAGTCAGTATTGAAAATATATGTATCACTGAAACACGTACGTCAAAACATTAACGTTGGCGCTTTCAAACGCGCTGTGTGCTATTGGAAAGGCGCCTGTTTGCAATCAAAGGTCTTAAGTCGAGGCCAAGTCTCTCGTGGCTTTCAAATGTGATTATTTGTTTAGCTGTTGTATATTAACTTACTTAATTAAGATGAAATTAGTAGTTATATTATTATATTTTCATTTGTAACACATTAATAATTATAATGTTTTAAAAAATATCTGAACACAATCCAATAGCATTGATAGACAACATTGCGTGTGTGCTTTATTTGATATTTAATATATATTTTCTTTTTTTTATGTATGTTTTGTGTATGATTTGTTTATTATTGATTTATTAACAGATAACAGACACACACACACACACACACTTACATTTAGTAATTTAGGAAATTTAGGAGATGCTTTTATCCAAAACGACTTACAAATGAGGACAATGGAAGCAATCGAAATTAACAAAAGAGCAATGATATACAAGTGTTATAACAAGTCTTAGTTAGCTTAACTCAGTACACATACAGTAGCAAGGGCTTTTTAAAATAATATAATAAATTAAAAGAAAACAGATAGAATAGAAAAAGGATAGCGCAAGCTAGTGTTATAGGTCGTTTTTGCTTTTGTTAATTGTGTAATAAATGAAAAGAATACAAAAAGATTAGAAAGCTAATTGTTTGTTTTGTTTTTTAAGAAAACAAGCAGCAAATGAATAAAGTGCAAGTCTAAAAGGGATTTTTTTTTTTAAAAATTAAAAAAAAAAATATTTATAGAATTAGAATAGGAGAGTGCTAGAGTTAGAGGGTCAAATAAAGATGGAAGAGATGTGTGTTTTAGCCGATTCTTAAAGGGATAGTTCACCCAAAAATGAAAATTATGTCATTAATGACTCACCCTCATGTCGTTCCAAACCCGTGAGACCTCCGTTCATCTTCGGAACACAATATAAAGATATTTTAGATTTAGTCAGAGAGCTTTCTGTTCCTTCATTGAGAATGTATGTACGGTATACTGTTCATGTCCAGAAAGGTAATAAAAACATCTTCAAAGTAGTTCATGTGACATCAGAGGGTCCGTTAGAATTTTTTGAAGCATCAAAAATACATTTTGGTCCAAAAATATCAAAAACTACGACTTTATTCAGCCTTGTCTTCTCTCCCGGGTCTGTTATGAGCGCGTTCACAGCACTGCAGTTTAGTGATATCTGGTTGAGTCACGGACGCGTCCGACAGAAACGTCCGACAGAAACGGTTCTTGACTCGAGAACGAGTCAATGTTTCGTTCGTTATTTGGCTCGGCTTGGTGTTCATCTTCAGTTCTCTTCACAGCAGTTCAGTCAGTGTACTGTTTGAGTAAATGAATTACTCCGGGATATTGGTTTATTTGAACTCAGAGGGAGTGTCAGCCATGTTAAAAAAGTTAACAGCTTAAGTCATTTGTGGATTAATGCTTATTGTTGACGCGAACCGTTTCAAACGATTCAGTTCGATTTGGTGAACTGGTTCAAGAAGATCCGGTTACATCGAGTGATCGTTCGCGAACCGGATATCACTAAACTGCAGTGCTGTGAACGCGCTCATAACAGACCCGGGAGAGAAGACAATGCTGAATAAAGTCGTAGTTTTTGATATATTTGGACCAAAATGTATTTTCGATGCTTCAAAAAATTCTAACGGACCCTCTGATGTCACATGGACTACTTTGAAGATGTTTTTATTACCTTTCTGGACGTGGACAGTGTACCGTACATACATTCTCAATGGAGGAACAGAAAGCTCTCGGACTAAATCTAAAATATCTTATACTGTGTTCCGAAGATGAACGGAGGTCTCACGGGTTTGGAACGACATGAGGGTCATTAATGACATGAGTCATTAATGACATAATTTTCATTTTTGGGTGAACTATCCCTTTAAAGACTCTGATTAAGTTGGGCAAACACACACACACAGGATAAAACAAATACAATATTTCAATCTTCTGTCCACAATTTCTCTTTTATTGTAACAGCTGTAATAGCATCAGAGTTAGACAGTGGTAACATTACCATCGCACACACAGTTTAGTACTTGAAAGTTCATTCATATTATATAGGGATTATTGCAAGGATAAACTGAATTTACCTTGAAAAATTTCAGTCTGTAGATATAAACTAATGTCCAGCTCTTTCAGCCCAAAACAACACACATATACAGTACATGAATCAATTATTAACTGAGTAAAGTTCTATTTGACATGCATTGTTTCTGGTAAAGATTTGAATGATGCCTCAATTCATGCAGCTTGTTGTGAGAGGTGTTATATACTTAGACCACACAGAAATAAAGGTACAGAAGCTGTCACTGGGGCGGTACCTTTTTAAAAGGTACACCTTTGTACCTTTTAGGTACTAATATGTACACTTTAGGTACTAATATGTACCTTTAAGGTACCAATATGGACTCTTTAGAATACGAAAAAAGTGTGCCTTGGAAAAAGGTACAACCCCCGTGACAACTTTTCGGTACCTTTTTTTCTAAGATTGTGCAATATTTTTTTCCATAGCCTTAGAAAATACAAGACCAACCTCGAAGAGGGACCAGAATAATATGAGATACTTGGGGTTGGGCTTTTTAGCTCGAAGCAAGAACCTTGAAATCACCAAGTAATGCCCTTGCAACTCGCGAAGGAACTTTAGCAAGCACCAACATAGCAACCAAGCTAAAAATGTATGTGCACACACACCTTATTGCAACCACAGATCAGCAATGTCATAGTAAGGGAAGACCCTTGCGCTTGAAACACCATGCGTGATTGTCTCGGCTAATATGCTAAAAAACACCCAGAACACCCCACGAAACGCATAGAAACACACTTAAAACCATTTAAACTACCCAACAAAAAAAAAAACCAAACAAACTGCATGCCTCACTTCCCTTTTTGCAGACCCATTGTAAGTTCCTTTATAGCAAACAACACTTACATTTACGTCTGGGTCAAGCAAAGTAGGCAGTTATATAGTTCTTGTCCTTGACAAAAGTTTTACATTATCTACAATGTGTTTTAAAGGTATTAGTTCTCATTGGGGTCGTGTCCGTCGCGTTTACAGCTATAAGGATGTAGCACCGGGCTTGGCTACATTCTGCAAAGATAATCATTGGAACGCGACATCTAACCTGTGCTGAAAACAGTGCTGGCGGTGTAACATTGGCACTGGACGGTCCAATTACTGGAGCTTCATGCCGGAAGGTGTTGGAGCATGGAGCTACGCGAATACCTTTTTGTGCGCACAAAGAAAATAAAAAAAAAAATAAACAAATTATTCAACAACTGTCTCCTAACCACATCACCCTCGGTGCCATTTGGAGAGAATCTCTGCTGGGATGTCAATGCCTACCACTCTGTGTCACGCTCGAGTATTATTTGCGTACGCCGTTCGTATAATTGCGGATGAACCAACTGAATGGTAAACTATGGATTATTTTACAGATCTGCCCTTATATACGTTTCACTTGGGACTTTCAGTTTTCGTTGATGTCTATGGACAGGGTCAGACAGCTCTCAGGATTCCATGCAACAAATATCTTAATTTATGCTCCGAAGATGAACGAAGGTCTTATGGTTTGAAAAGACAACGAGAGTGAGTAATTAATGCCGGAATTTTCATTTTTGGGTGAAATCCTAAAAAACCCTTTAAAGCAACACTATGTTAATTTGGCGCTATAGCGGTTAATAAAACGGAACTGCCCCACACATCCCGCGGGAAAGAACATTCTAACTGGAGCTACTTTTATGTACTATGGTAGTTTCAGGGTGCACGGTATGTGTTACCTCCGCAGTGGGTGGTGATGGAGCCGAAACAGGCTACAGATATTCAAAAAAAATCACTTATTATAAAATGTACCGAAACCGTAGTGATTTTGGGGATAAAGACAAAAAGGGGCAGTTTGGTAGGATGAAAATCCATGATGTACTCACTCATTATATATTTTTTTTGCCAAAATTTGGAACACAGAAAAAAGTTACATAGTGTCGCTTTAAAAAAATAATAATAAAAATAATATATGAATGAATAAATAAAATAAATACATTAAAAAACAAAGTTTATACAAAAAACAACCAAAGTATCATTACACAAAACCAGGGCATCTTCAATTAAAATTAGAATGTCGTGGAAAAGTTAATTTATTTCAGTAATTCAAATCTCAAATTGTGGAAAAAACAAAACCTTGCGTATTAAATTCCACACAGATGAAAGTAGTTTAAAGTCTTTGGTTCTTTTAATTGTGATGATTTGGCTCAACATTTACAACAAAAACCCCACCAATCTCAACAAATTAGGGGGAATACTTCATAGGGACCAAAAAAAAAAAAAACATTTTTAGTGAACTGTTGGCCTTCATATATTTATATATGTATGCATGTATATATATATATATATATATAGATATATATAATATACTATATATATATTATATATATATATAGATATATATAATATATATATATACCCACACACACATATACATACATAAAAACATACATAACATACATATACATACATACAACATTACACACACACACCCACATATATATATATATGCGAGTAGTATAAATAATAAAATATCGTCAAAGCCTGGAGAGTAAAAAGATTAAAAAATAAATACATATTTGATACATTTTTAGTTTTAGGGTTAAATTTTTAGCACATGAATAGATGAGAGACTAAATGCTGAAAGGGGACATGCTGGTGTGGCACTTTCACTTTGCCTGTTGGTCCATGTTGAATCACACGTGAGTCATTTTCTAACACCCCCCACGCAATGCTGGATCACTCCACTAAACATGGCAGGTGGCTCACCATTCCAACAGTGATGTTCAAGCGACCCGCATATCCAAGGGGGGTTTTGTAGCTAGTCTGGTCCTCACAGCTTAAGGAGCAAAGGTCTTGCTACTCACCTTGTGATTCAGCCTAAAAAAAAGAGTAGGTCCTGTCTTCAATTTGCACCAATTTGCGGCAGTTGCAGCAAATTGTGTTACAAGCCGGTTTCGCAAATATCAAAACAGGTTTTTTATAGGACTATGGTGTTTACATAACTTTTTTTTCATACACCTACACAATAGAGCATAAAAAAACCATTTTTTTCATTGATGTTGTTCTTTCAATACAAGCCCAAAATCCATAATTGTTTAAAATTAATGCCTTAGCATTAGAGCTTTAAACAAGCTACACTTGAAGCAGTCATAGTCTTGTCACAAAGGCAACATGTTGGAGTGATGCTGCCCAAAAAAGTTAACATGACAGAGTGGAGCAGATGGGTTCGAATACAATGAGTCACTAGGTGACAATGAAAAAGCAATGGAACCGATTGATGATGCCTTAAGGAGACTAAGAAGACAAGCAAATCTGGAGGCCTGATTTATGTATTCTATTTACACTTGAAAATGAGGATTCTAGAAGTGGCAGATATCACGTAGGTGGTAACGCCATGACTTACTTTTTGTAGCGAAATATATACTAGTTTATATGTTTTAAATTTGAAACACACTGTTTTCTCTATGAGAGATATTATGAATTTTTGTTTTAAACACAACTAGAGACTCTCCTGGGTGTCGTGAATGCTAATGTGCACCATTCTCAAGCTCTGAGCTGTGAGTTTATTCCAGTTAGATGGTGTGATTCTGTGTATTGGGTTATTTTGTTGCAGCATGTTTTGCATGAAGCAAATAAGTGTCACTTCTGCAGCTCAAGTGGCACCAAACTGAACTGCAAAAATAATGAGTGTTTTTTCAAAGTTTCATATGCCTCTCTCTTAGCTGCCATTGTCAGAAAAAAATAAAAATAGCATCTTTGGCAACATGATGTGTGAGGAGACAATGATAGAATTCAAACATACAAGTTTAATGGGAATATGCGGAATGGAGAGTGACACATTACATTAATATATAACATGCATTACTAAAATGTATTGGGTACAAATCCTTTTTTTTTGTGAATGTCATTATGAATTGTCATGGAAAAGGGGAAAGAGCTATGGGTAGATTTTTGTTTTTAAGCTTTACAGATTTTTAAATTTATTTATTTTTATAAAAGATAAATAAATAAATTATAATTCGGGTGAGCTATTCCTTTAGCATTGGCAGCATAGTAGCATCAACTGGTTTTGAAACATTAAATGAAAAAAAATGTCTGTGTTCATTCTGAGATAGATGAGATCGCTTTTCTGAATGAAAAAAAAGGAAGCAAAAGAGACAAAATTCTCCATTTGCCCTCCATTTAATCTCATGGCTTTATAAGAGAAACACAAACTATTAAAGTAATCTAATTTTGTGATTTTTCTTTCCAATAAAAAGAAGAGGAGGAAAGGGAAAAGTAACAATGATAACGCTTTAAAAGGAAGGGTTGAGTCTATTCTTAGCAGCTGTCAGCTATCTGTGCATCTGCTGGAGATATCTTCCTTCTTTCCTCACAATGCAGAATGTGGGTGTACTTGCATTTCTGCTGCAGAGGAGGAGCTCGAAATAAAGGAACAGAAGATAAATCTGCATTTCTCTTCATGTTCAGATAAAGAAGAACCCTGCCCCTCTCACATTTGCCTCTCTCTTATGTTTCATACTGTCTTGTTAAAGGTAAAAAGTTAGCTTGTTTTAGCATGTTCCTTACAACCAATAAAAGTCTGAGGATAGTTGTTGATGTACAGTAAGATGAACCTGTCACAAACATGTATGGGTCACATCTTTACCATAAAAGAATTTATCTCTATCTAACCCCTGTATGTGTTTTTTGTCTCATATTTATATCAAACAAGCAGGGAAAGCAATATCACAAAAAGTGCTGTTTGTCCCAAATATAACGAGTGCAAATGTGATTTTATACAACAGTTCAATAAATAAGAAGTTTGATATTGTGTTTATAGCTTAAACACAATATCATGTGTTTTTTTGCTCAATTTAGCAGAGAACATATTACCTTTAAAAGCCACAGCGCAGAATTGTTGTGCATCTCCGAGCAACACAGTGGTTTTTAGTTTCTGAATGAATAAATATGTATGTATTTGTTTAAAAATTTTAATTTGTAAAAAGTCCCCAAAAAAATATTTTAATAGTCTTTAATTTGTGCTGATCTAAATAAAAATAATCCATTATATTTAAATGCAAAATATATTTAGTAGTATTTTAGTCCGTTTGTAGTAACTTTATGAAATTGTTTTGTTACCTTTGGATTTCTAGTTCCCTTTGCATAGGACTGGATAAGGAGAGTAAATGTTGAAATCAAGTGTCATTTGATGTGTTTTTAGTGAAAGTGAAGATCTGAATAGTGCTTAATGCTGTTATATCTGACATTTTTAAAAGTGTTTTCATAATGTGGAGATTTTGTGGTTACCATTGTGCTGAAAAGTAGACCACAGATTCACATAGTGAAGTTAAGAATTAGGACATGGGTTTTATTTTATTTTTCTCTTAATTAGAATCCTTCCTTGTAATTTTCACTTTATTCTATTGTATGTTTGTGTGAATTAATAAATCAATCCATTAAAAATATACATGCACACATACACTATCTAAATGGACTGGACTGTTTAGCCATTATGCCTCATCTTTCATCTGAGAAGTGTCAGGGTCTTGGCTTAAAACAAGGGGAAGAAATTCTGAAGAATGTTTTGCTACAAAACAGCTTTGACTTGCATAGTATAGAAACATACTATGGACGTGAAATGGTGGCAGAAACCTGCTTGTTTGCAAACATTCTTCTAAATTTCATCCTTTGTGTTCAGCAGAACAAAGGAATTGATGCACATGATGACAAAACTGGTATTTCGATTACATTCACTGCATCTGCGATAAAAAACGTGAACGTGATCTCCTCCATTGCTGACGTTTGCAGGCGACAAAACAGCGAGATTCAGGAAGTGTCCGATTTCAAAGATCTTTTTTGACCCCTCCCCTTACTGCAGCCGCCTACTCTCGCCTACATTTCAGGCGAGGACTAAACAGTCCATTTAGATATGTATGGTGTGCATAGTATATTTTTTAATGGATTGATGTAGTTTATTAATTCACACAAACATACAATAGAATAAAGTGAAAATTACAAGGAAAATTCTAATTAAGAGAAAAATTCAATAAAATAAACGCATGTCCTAATTCTTAACTTGATTAGGCGTGTTTTGTTTTTTGTTTAGTACTCATGTAAATATAAATAAATAAATGGGTAATCTAATTCTTAGAATAAAGAGAAAATGTATCAGTTGACATTCTTAGCCAATGAGCATGAAGCTGTGTCGTCAGTCAGTCATTTTCCCATCATGCTTTTTTTTGCTTTTGAATAGCGCAGTTGGTGGAGAGCAACTGCGCTCGAAATGCTCAATCTGACACAGCCGCCTCGCTGTCGCGAGTTTTTTGGCACACGTCAGCATGACATCAGATCAAGGCAGACGTAACTCGGACACTTTTCCTAATCGGCATGCATCTCGCAGTGATCACCGCGGGTGATTGGGTTCGACGACAGATTTTTGCTCATCTCAAACAAGCCTAATAACGAATGATCGTAAAATGACTCATAGAAAACGCTCTTAAGCACTAAGATCAATTGTTATCGGGAAACCCGGCCGGCCCTGTTACTCCAGCGAACATTTAGCATAATTTCATATCAACTCTAAGAAAGGATATTTTCATGGCCACAGAAAAATATTTTCACACAGTATCGGGAAATGCATTAGAGCATGTAGCAAAATCGGAATCGTTAAAGGGACATTGATTTGTAATGTCTCATCAGATTATCGATGTCTCCTCAAATTATGGTGAGCGTTACGAAGCCAGAGAATGATAAGCTCTCTCCTTTACACACCAGTTCTGCCTGTAGATCAGCGTTGAGGCTTCTCTGGAACACAGCTTTAAACAGGGGTCGGCAACCCACAGGATGCGCGGCCCAACAGTGGCACGCCGAAGGATAGGGACAGAGCGAGGAAAGATGCAAGGAAAGCAGTGAAAGCTGCAATCATTTAATATTAGTCAATTTTTAACGTTGTTTACGATAGAAATAAACGACACAATGAACGACACATATAACCAGTGATGCAAACTATCCCTAATTTATTTTTTCTCAAATATGGCCACTTTTGAGAGAGAGAGAGCGAGACGAGCAGATCGACCGAGAGATTTTTTCTCAAATATGGCCACTTTGAGAGAGAGAGAGAGAGAGGGGTCTGTCTCTCTCTACAAACAATGAAGCTGAGTTTAGTTACCTAAAAACAGCGATTTTACCCCCCTCCTTGCTAAGAAATATAATGTAGCGATTCAGTATCGAGTAATAAAATTCGCTTGTCAGCGCTGACAACAAGTTTATGAGCTTTGAATGTTACTTTTTGCACAAGGCGATCTGAGATCTCTGTGCCAGTGGTGTGTGTGCACGCACGCGCATCAATTAAAGCAGCGCATTGATATAGAATGGTGATTAAACTGAACGGTTTCAATGCATTGGCCTTGTCACACACACACAAACACTGATGTTCAGTAGGGTCACACTGTATATCTGTTATTCAAGAAACTTTATGTTTAAAAACATAAAGTTTAAAAAACAATTTATGAGAAAATCTTCAGAAACTATTTGCATGAAAATCAAAGAGGCCTATTGTTTTTATTTTATTGTATCATTAAAAAATGTGTACGTACTGTTCAAAACATTAATGCATTCTGTATAATACAGAATGCATTAAAAAAGATGGGGGCATTAATGCATTCTGTATATGGGGTGGAACACTGTTGGCACAGTGGTTAACCAGAAAAATAAAAAATGGCACGTCATGCCGGAAAAGGTTGCCGACCCCTAATATAAGAGAATCGCAGACTAAAGGCGGGTCACTGATGTGAGGCCTTTAAGGTCTGAGAAGGTTCACGCCTCTCAGGATGGGCTTGTCCAAATGAGAAAGGCTGAAATTCCAAGTGGGAGGTTGGAAATATGGGGGAGTTTTATGACCCTTTGTGTGAAAGCACTGGTAATTTGCATATGTAACTGGATCAGAAGAAGATATACAAACTAATAAGGATTCTTAGAACACTAATATGTTGCATAGGTATCAACATATAATATACACTCTTGTTTAGATCATCAGAAGACGAATTCATAGATACTAAACATGGTAAGATTACATGAACGAGTGGTTCTATCATAAGCATGCATAAAACAGTGTACAAGACAAAGAGACAATATACAAGAACAGTCACAAAATACACAATGACCTGAAGTATATGTGTGTTCATTCAAAGAAAGGTTTTTCTATGAATTAATTAGAGAAGAGTACATTTTTATAGCAGTATGTTTCAGAGAGAACTTAATAGGAGGAAGATCCTCTCCACATACTTTTGGGTCGTAAAATTTATCTGGTCTGGCTGAGGTGTCATGGTTGCCATGGTAACCAGGGGTCTGGAGTCATTCACAGACATCCTGGCAGCTAGTATGTGTAGGGGTCTGTGATCATTTGTTAATCTAATGAATAATTGATTTGTTAAATCAAATGAAAAATGGTGTGTCTGATTGGTCCAAATGCTACAGTATCAAAACATCCTGCAAGAGCAACTTCTTCCAACGATCTATGAGAAATTTGGTGATGATCCGTGCATTTTCCAGCATGATGGAGCACTGTGTCACAAAGCAAGAGTGATAAAGAAGTGGCTCGAAGATCATTACATTGAAATTTTAAATCTGTGGCCAGGCCACTCCCCAGATCTCAATCTCATATAGAACCTGTGGTCAGTCCTCAAAAGGTGAGTGTTCAAGCAGAAGCCCACAAATTGTGATCAACTCTGAGAACTAATAAGGCAAGAATGGATCACCAACAGTCAGGATTTAGCCAAGAAGCTAATATCCAGCATGTCAGAGTGAATTCTATCTATCTATCTATCTATCTATCTATCTATCTATCTCACTATCTATCTATCTATCTATCTATATCTATCTATCTATCTATATATATATATATATATATAGATATATATATATATATATATATATAGCTAGTAAAAGCCTTTAAAACTTATGATATGCTTATCATTGTTTTTCAGTATACCATAGAAACGTGAAAAAAATCATCTACAAATACTGAAGCAGCAAACTTTGCAAAACACAAAATTTATGTCACTGCCAAAACTTTTGGCCATGACTATAGTTTGAAATTTGCAAAATTTATGTTTTTTGTTATTTTTTTAACTTTTATTATTGAATATATGTTTAGTGCATGTGAGTATAAGTAAATGGGGAGAGAAAAAAGTGTCAACCAAAATGATGCTACAGTGCAGCAAATGTAAATGGGCCTAAAATTTAAATTCTGAATATGTTTTAATTTGTATGGAAATCTGTGGTTTTTGGTATCTTGGCAAACCAAGCCACAAGGGTGTAAAGTGACTCTTAAAATGTTGACAACTCCCCTTTTATGGGACTTATTTAGCCATTTGCTTTGTCTGTTGCTATTTGTCTCTGTCTTTTGTGACAAAAATACATTTGATTAATGTGCTTTGAAAATTGAACCTGCAGTTCAATCCATTACAGCTTATGAAGATGCCGTGCCATATGAAACACAACATCAAATTACTGGTCATATATACAATGGAATATTCAAATGATTTCTTTATTACATGACTTCACATAGTGAAGCTTCTGAAAGATCATGCCTGCTACATAATTACTTTGATTTAGTATTCCCGCAAGAGTTACAATCACAGCTAACAGGCATTTACTTTTAGATAGTCAGCATCTGTTTCAGTGCTGCTGTTATTGTTTAACAATTATGAGAAAGATATCATCTACTCCCCAAAGCCCTGTTGCTTGGGACAAAGTTATGACATGGAAGCAATACACAGGCATAGACTTCTGAGACCTTTTCCACGTCAGTGGAGTGCACCAGTCAATTTCAACCATGTGTAGCCTTGATTTTAGGGCACTGTGTTTCTCTCTGCTGTCCTGACCTTTAGCTATTATTAACTCTTGAAGAACCTCACATTCTGACAAAAATCAGTTTTACCTTTTTGAAGAAGAATGTTCTGCATGCTAATTTCAAAAAGAATAAGAAACAGACTAGGCTTAATGTGTTGAAAAGGTGGATCATATTTTATTGAATTCTCCAACTAAAGTGCCTCTGAAGGACATTTATTCTATGAGCTGTAATATGTTTATATTGTCATAGGACATACAAATCATAAATGAGAACTTGTAACACCTCAGCTGTGTCTGCAAGACAGCAATGTAATCAAAGAGTGTGAATGGAAGTTTTGAAACAGATTGAACATAAATTGTATATCAGATTTGCTCAGATTAATCAAAAGCATTCAACCGTATTTTTAAGTATTTGGAGAAATGCTCTTCACATTTATTTCGTATTTATTTTTCATAAGCGATTTTAGGAGAAACAGCTGAGATACCTTGTAGATATAGATGAAATGCAGTAAATAAAAACTCCAAATCTGAGTTATACAATTATCCTCCAAAGAGTGCCATAAAATAATTCTAGAGTATTCTAAAGCCTACTCTTGATTACATAAAGAAATAACATTTCCTTTCCTTTGTCTTTTTCACAAATATCTCTACTTTTTCAGTCCATCCTCTCCAACCACATTGCTCCAAATAAATGTTATGCTCATTTTTTTTTTTTTTTTTTTTTTGCCCTGCCATTGAATATCCTGTTTATCAAATATATCATATGACATAAACAAAAGGCCTTGCATGTTGACTTTAAAAATAAAAGCACCCCTGGCACAGCGTACAGGAAGGTTAATGTGATGTTTACTACATTTAAAACAAGAAAACACTGAGAACCGTGCAAACAGCAAGCAAATAAATACATAAGCAAGTAAGCAGGTAAATAAATAAATAAATAACACTCTGGTGTAATCATAAAAATACACAGCATGCACAATTTGGCATTACTGGATAAAAACATCTTTCTTTCTTTCTTTCTTTCTTTCTTTCTTTCTTTCTTTCTTTCTTTCTTTCTTTCTTTCTTTCTTTCTTTCTTTCTTTCTTTCTTTCTTTCTTTCTTTCTTTCTTTCTTTCTTTCTGTATCAGTACTTTCCTGACCCTCATTTCACTTGTCAGTCATTCGAACTTGTCAGTCTTTGCAGCCCTCATTTCACTTGTCAGTCTGCAGTCTTGGATTTTTTTTTTTCACCTACAGGAGCTCAGCAATAGAATTGCATTCTCTGTGACAGAAGCATGTGATGCTGGAAGGTATTTACAACATATCTTACATGTTTCATCAGAAATATACCTAAAAATACATTTTAATGCCTTAAAATACCACTGTAAAAATGTTATGTGTTTGAACAGAGTTTTTGAGGTGCTCTATGCTTGTCAGTCATTTTGAGTGCTCGGTTTTGCCAAACATCTTTTGAAGACTTGAAACAATTTTAGACAGTGAAGGTTAGTGAAACAGCTAACTTCCCTCACTGTCCCTTTAAAATGCAAAGACATAATTTTATGTTTCATGAAAGTATTGCATGATGTCTGCCAAATGTTGTGTGTTGTTCAGGTGTCAGTATTTCTCAATTCCCACAGGTTGATTAAAGCGTAAGGACAGTTTGCTTCAAAAGACATTATATGGGGTGAGGCACTCCTACTGAATAAGAGTCACTCTGCATGGGCAAGCCTGATATTTTATTGTCAGTTACGTTTAAGATAAAATGACTCATCTAACTCTTACACTTGTCAAGCAGATGCGAGCCTTGTAACTAACCGAGTAAGCAAGAGAAAGAAAGAGAGAGAGGTTTATAAAAAGAGTGAGTCAGTTAGGACAAAGACATCATTTACTTCCTTCCCATTTGAATGCCATGCAACCTCTGTGAAAGGGACAACAATCACACATGCAAAGGGAATCATGGGAAAGTCAAACAAGGGCAATAGTGTTTAATATAGTACAATATTGATGATAAAAAAGTGCATTGATGGTTAAAAAAAAGTCTGATAATAAAGACTACGTCTGATAATAAAAATATATATTCAAAATTAGATGTAGACAGCATATATTCAGATTTGCAATTATATATTCAGGATTTATAAATGTATATTCTGATTTACATTTATATATTCAGAATTATAACTTTTTATACTCAAGATTATAGTTAGAATATAATGCATTTACAATAATATATTCAGACTTACAACTTCTGATTTACATTTATGTATTCAGATTTTATATAATTATTACCTGTTTGGCCTTTCATAAACTAGCACAACATTATTTCAAATTAAAAGCTAATATTGTGTTTTTTTTTCTTACTGGCAAAATTTCATAATCAAAATTCTATTAAAAAAATTCATATTCAAATAAGTTAAAAAAGTTACATTTAAAGTTTAAAAAAAACGAATGAAATATCTCTAAAGCTGCAGTTGAAAATGGTCCCTTACTTACATTCACAAATGGCAGATAAGCTGCGCACAATTCGCCTGCTTATACTATAGTATATACACTTTTTATGAAAAGTACATACTTTTGAGTGTATGTATAATTAAGTTTTTTAACGGATGCTCTATTGCTTAGTTACATGTTAAGTGTTTTCAGTTCTAATCAAAACCTTAGGTGCATCCTAAATCACATACTTATGCACTATTCTATGAAACTTTGTTTTTCGTGCCTGTCTCTTTAAATGCAAATGAGCTGCTGATCCCCGCCCACTTTTCCAAAATAGAGCTGCTTCATTACAGATCGGACCTGCGAGAAACATCTGTTTTGGTTCTTCTGATTGTCATGTTTATCGCGCTGAAATCATGGGTTTTAAACCATATTAGTTTAAGCTTCTGATATAGGGTTTTCTGAGAACACACATCTGATGCACACGGACAGAAAGCGGCTGACACTGCATGTGAGTACTAAACTAAGTTTCTTATTCACACACAAGTTTACGCTAAAAACACACGAGTTACAAAAACAGTAGGTTATGTCTGTTAAGGTTTTAGATCTGTGTGGCAGCAGCAATATACAGTAAATAAATCAATAATTCCACTGCTCTCTTGTCTCCTCTGAGGATGGGACTCTGTCAGAATAGTGTTCTGTGCTCGACTGTTTGAAGTCGATAGACTGAAGTTCTCCATCTTTTCTTATTATTAATTACTATATTAATGATTATTTTTTATCTTGTCTTTGCTATTATAAATAACAACAGATGCAAAACAAACAAACAAACAAAAACAAAACAAAAAACAGAACAAATAGCCTAGAAAGAAACAAATAATGCATACCGTTATCATTTTATATCTAAAGTATTCATGTATGAAAAACAAATAATCAAATGTAAAAATAACTTAAGCATGTTCATTACAAATAAATTGATTATTAAAACTACAAAAGCATTTCAATGAAGTGCAGCTAGTGATTCCCCCTTTTCTTTTGTTGTTAGATTAACATTATGATACATGATACTCCTACTTTAATGCACGGATCTAATATAATGTTACATATCAGATGTTTTCCCCCAACGTTCCCCAAACAAAACAGATGATGTTTGCGCGAATACTGAAATACTGTAATTCTGTATATGTGTGTATTTATCGGGATCGCACGCCATCAGAATATGCCGTTATATGCACGCACTTTGGATGACAGTCAGTGCCAGAAGCGAGCAGAGAAAGGGTAATCCTCTCAGAAAATATACAAATAAAGATATTTTCAGATATGTAATTACTACCTGGAGCATTTTTGTCTGGGTTTACCTACATACATACATATATGTATGTATATATATATATATATATATATATATATATAATATATATATATATATATATATATATATATCTATATATATTTATTTTATATATATATAATATTATTATTATTATAATTTTTTTTTTTTTGCCTTTAGCTCAAAATAGCCTGTGCAAATTTACACTCATTTTGCCAGCATGGGTCACAGTACCAAAGTGTCACAGTTTTAATGAGGTACAGAATGCAGTGCCTCAGAAAATCGATCTGCCTGTTTACATGACAGTCGCATGGCATATATCTGATTTAGATCCGATTTATTTCCACATATGAATGAGGCATGAAACCAATCTCGAAATATCCGAATGCATGAGCTTTTTTCCTGTTTACACTGTCATAGAACAGATCCGATCTGTCACATATGAGCAAAAAATTGGATTTGGGTCACATTTAACTGGCAGTGTGAACGAGGCCTTTAAGACACTTGCAGAAAAAAGACTTAACAAAACAAAGTAACTGTGTTAACCTATTTCACGTTTCCTTGGTTGGTAGATGCATTAGGGACCTGATTATAACACTTAAAACCTGGAAAAATCAGATTTTCATGATATGTCACCTTTAAGCACAAAGCATGTTGCCCTTACCCAATAAATCAAACAAGTATGTTGCCAAAAATCTGCATAAGCCATAGCCACAAGGAAGTTGCCCTGAACCAGATGACCTAACGAGTATGTTGCCAATAGCTGATGAGCTTAAGCAACAACATGTTCTCAGTAACAACCAGATAGCCTTAAGAACAAGCGTGCTCCCAATAACAACCAGACAGCTTAGGAACAAACATGCTCCCAATAACAAAACAGACAGCTTAGGAACAAGCATGTTCCTAATAAAACCAGACAGCTTAGGAACAATCGTGCTCCCAATAACAACCAGACATCTTAGGAACAAGCATGCTCCTAATAAAACCAGACAGCTTAGGAACAAGCATGCTCCCAGGAACAAACCAGACAGCTTAGGAACAAGCATGCTCCTAATAAAACCAGACAGCTTAGGAAGAAGTGTGCTTCCAGTAACAACCAGACAGCTTAGGAACAAGCATGCTCCTAAAAAACCAGACAGCTTAGGAACAAGTGTGCTTCCAGTAACAACCAGACAGCTTAGGAACAAGCATGCTCCCAGTAACAAACCAGACAGCTTAGGAAAAAGCATGCTCCCAGTAACAAACCAGACAGCTTAGGAACAAGCATGCTCCTAATAAAACCAGACAGCTTAGGAACAAGTGTGCTTCCAGTAACAACCAGACAGCTTAGGAACAAGCATGCTCCTAATAAAACCAGACAGCTTAGGAACAAGTGTGCTTCCAGTAACAACCAGACAGCTTAGGAACAAGCATGACAGCTTAGGAACAAGTGTGCTTCCAGTAACAACCAGACAGCCTAGGAACAAGCTTGGTCCCAATAACAACCAGATAGCTTAGAAACAAGTGTTCTCGCAATAACAACCAGATAGCTTTGGAAGAAGCATGTTCCCAATACAACTATAAGCACGGTCCCCGCCCAAACCCCCCCCCCCCAAAAAAATGGCTTTAAGAACCAGCATGTTTCCAGTACGACTAAGTTAAATAGTGTGTCGTGTGTATGTATGATATTAGAACAGTATCAACGCTGCACTGACTTCACATGACTGTTTACCATTTGTCTCTGGAGATGTGCCACAGCAGAAATGATTCCACCCGGGCCATGATCGCTATTTCCTGTCCATCACCTCAAGCTGCTTGAATTTGTGTTGTAGAAAATGGGTGCTGTGATAGGTGTCACATCCCTAAAGGTAGATGTGGATCAGCTGAGAGTCGGCTGATGCAAGCTCGACTAACATGACCTGCCAGAACTAACGCTACCCTTGATAACTCACGTCTACAAGTGTGATATTGCATTTATAAGACACATTTGCGCCGTATTGAATGGCACAAGTGTGTATATTCATAAGAAACAAAAACAGAGTGTCTTTATGATCAAATGCTGCAACCCACTGGTGATAGAATTTAGCATTCACCACTTTTAATGACAATGACTGTGCAAAGTTTCAGGATGCAAAGCTGAACGTTGAGTTTAATTTGTGTAATTTTGCTCATGCTTGCTGAAGAGAGATGTTCATCTCATATCTGTGGAGATGTTAGGAGTAAAATTTACATATGTGGTTTCATCAACCACATGGATTTACATTTGTCCAGTTCTGTCTGCAATGCATCTTAAACCACTTCCTGAAGTGTTTTTGTTTATTTGTTTGTTTGTTTTTGCACAATCAGATTGATCCATCTCAAATGTTTTTCAGACGGCATTTATGAATTGGCCAGGTGTAAAGCAAGAACTCATGCTCATGCAGCAGTACCGGCGAGTCTCAATAACTATATAAGGTTTGTCCATGAAGTCACCATATTTGCAGCTAGTCGCTAAATGTAGCAACAAAGTTGCTAAGTTGGCAACACTATCAGTGGGTCTCCTGAAACATGCTGCAGAAATAATAGTGTCTTATCACTGTGGATACTGTCTGTATTTGCTGTCAGTGTTTGACTTTTTAACTTTTTCCCTCAGATGCTGAAACAAAACACAGCATGTTTTCTGTAATTGTACAAATCACACGAATATGTAATTATGTATTGTAGTTTCTGTTTCTAAAACATTTTATGTTTTTGTATGGTTTCCCCATAAAATTATCAAAAGAAGATTTGTGTGTAATAGCCGAATAAGAGAGATGAAGGCAGTGGTCAGTAAAAGCTGTCTAGCTGGTATCATAGTCTTTGAAGTCCATCTTAAAACTACTGCAGAGAAGCAGGCAGGCTCAGTAAGACACCCATTTGTCTGGCTATAGTTGGCAGGAGCTATCGTTGAGCAATGCCTCCCTACATTACTTTAGTCTTTAAAGGCCATTCCAGTAAGGGCAGGTAAAGAAGCAGTGGTCAGTAAAGTGTCTCTCGCTGTCTTGCCGGTATCGGCACAGACATTCCTGTCAGGGCCGGATTAGATTTCTCAAAGGACACCCAAGTTAGCTGAAAAAAATACATAATTTGCTCCACATTTTTAAGGAGGTTAGGTGAAAAAATGAGGGGAAAATCTCAAATTTTTTTTTACCTCAAAAAGGGAAATTATGGTGAGACTTTATTTTGATGGTCCCTTTAATTCCCTATTTCCACTGTAGTTTAGTATCCTTTAGAGTGGGGGGGATTATTCACATGTCGTTATAGTTGTGACTCCTAAAAAAACTTTTTCATTCCGCATCGCCCCATCAAGCTCTCTCTGGATCAGCTCCTCTGCTATCAACGAGAGTAGAGGAGCGCTCTCATTGCGCTCCTTCAAAACAGTTGCGTTCAATCCTTGGCTGGCTGTGCCGATTTAAATCTAGCTGTTCTTTTGTGTTTGTGTCACAAGTTCAGTGACGCAGGTAATGACGATTCTCTCTGGCCAATCCGTGATCAGCAGAGTTTACATGTCACGTTTTGGTAATGGTACGGTACGGTTCACTTGGAACCCCAACTGAGGTTGTACTGAAAAAAAGTACCAGGTACCAGGTACTGTACCCAGTGGAAAACCCCCCAAAAGGGAACCATACGGAGCCGTACCATTCCGTACCATGTAGTTGAAAAGTGCCATAAGTAACATTGCAACTACATGTCAACTAACTCTCATTAGAGTATTAGTAAACTGTCTGTTTCATATTTACTAACGCTTTATTGTGATAGTCTCCCAACAGACATTATACTGACTATAAGAAACTTTGCAAGTACAATTTATGTGACAGTCAGCTTATTCTAACCCTAACCATACCAGTCAACTAATGCTCTACTAACTCTCTAATGATAATTAGTGTACATTTAGGTGCAACATTAAGTCAATGTTCAACAATGTTCAAAAGTGACCATCAAAATAAACTGAAACCAAAATGATTTCCAGCTGTTACATTTGCACACCACTAGCCACACACCATTCACAACAGTACAGGTAACAATCACAATTTGAATATATGTGACCATGGACCACAAAACCAGTCATAAGTACAGTAGCACAGGTATATTTGTAGCAATAGCCAAAAATACATTGTGTGGGTCAAAATCATTGAGGCCAATCATTAGGATATTAAGCAAAGGTCATGCTCCATGAAGATATTTTGTCAATTTCCCACCGTAAATATATCAAAACTTAATTTTTGATTAGTAATATTCATTGCTAAGAACTTCATTTGGACAACATTCTAAATTTTCTCAATATTAAATTTTTTTTTGCACCCTCAAGTTCCAGATATTCAAATAGTTATATTTGAATTATATTTTATATAGTTATATATCTCAGACAAATGTTGTCTTATCCTAACAAACCATACATTATTGGAAAGCTTATTTATTCAGATGATGTATAAATCTCCAAAAAAAAAAGAAAAAAGAAAAAGAAAAAAAAAAGATCCTTATGACTGGTTTTGTGGTCCAGGGTCACATATTAGACCAGATTTGTTGGAATACATAAATACATTCCGGAGGCCCTAGTGAAAGGCTTACTGTCTGACTGTTTCACCTGACTTGTTTCACCTCACTTCTTCCAACCTCAGCTTTCAATGACAGAGGGGGAGACCACAGCACCAAAGGGTTTGTCCCAGTTCTGTACAGAGTGAGAATTTGATTGAGTGCCCGGTGTCTTGTCTTGTCTTTCTAAACCTCTATTCATGTGCCATCTGTTACATGAATTAAAGAATCCATAAAAGCAACGCCACAATGCCTTAAGACTATGTACAGTACAATTAGATCACTGTTTGCTCTTTGAAACACAGACTATAAAGATGATGAATACTTCAGCATATTGAAGGAGGAGATGTAAACCGCCAACTGCTATTTGAGAAACTAGCTAATGCAATAGATGAAATTATTTACACTTGTTAGTTCTTCAGGCACCCAGAAAAAGCATTATAGATTATTCATATTGACCTGAAAAATGACCAAAAAGTGTTATGTGTTAAGTTGAAACCAAGGAGGTCTATAATAGCTGGCTAAAGATATCCGTTAGCTTTCCCATGCATCTCAATAGCTCAATAACAACAGCGAGTGCTGGGCTGGCAAAGGGACCCTCATAAGTTCTTTTTTCAATGTAAATTTTAGTTCAATCCATCAAACCTAAAATGTTGCTACCATATTTTATTATTGTAAAGTTCTGGCAACCAAAGCTGCTGTTTACGTTTATACTTTTTGTGCCAATATGATATATATTTTGGGTTGGACGAAATAATGTGAACACCCATTATTACAGGGGTTAGTATAATTTGTGTAGACTACAATGAAGAAAAAAATAAATAAAAAATTACTATGTTTTATCTTTTCCTTGTCAATGTTCTCACTACTGTAATATTGAAATTAACAGCAATTTATCTATTTTTTTTATAGGCAACATTCAACTGGAGATTATTTAAAGTTGACATTAATTAATGTTTCCTGCCACAAACCTCTGTGCCTCTTTGCCAGTGTTTGTGTGTGTGTGTGTGTGTGTGTGTGTGTGTGTGTGTGTGTGTGTCCTTGGCAGACACATCTGTGTCTGTGTCATGCTCTGAGAAAGTGGAGAGCAGCAGTCAGGCAGTGGAAGATATAAGATGTGGATTATGAATCTTCCAGAGCATGTCTCACCAGTCTGTCTGCAGATAGCCACTGTGAAAACAGCCCACCAGACTGGAGAAACATGTCCTTGAACCACAATCACTGCATCTCACACAGCCGCCATTGGGCCTGTAATTAATGGATCACAGAATTAGTTAGATCGAGGTTTTCAACCTGTTTATCGTGTCTGGGAGAGAGAGACTGACTTACTCTGAATTTTCTGGCATGCACCATGGGGCCCTGCAGCCTCAGGGTTGTGTAGGATAGAAAGGCAGCCCTTCTAAATATTGCTTTAATAATGCACAGTGTTCAATATCCCACCTACTGTAGGGATTTTTGCCCTAACTTAAACACAGCAACCCAACTGTCAGAGCGGTGTCCGCTGTACTGCATGAACAGCTATGGTGGGAAACCTTTTTCTCTGCACAGGTTTGGATTGTGTGAACTGTGATTTCCTTTATCCTGGAAATAAAGTAGCCACAGTGAGCCACGGCCTATCACACATAAAACTATGTTGCGATATTACAAATTCTACACTGACTGAATTTGATTTTCCAATTTGAAGTCACCAAGCTCTCTTATTTTTCAACCCCACTTTTACAATCAGCCCTCAGACCATTTTCTATTTTTCATTCTATTAATAAATTCTTGATGGATAAAATATAAAATCAAGTCCTGTCCATTTTCCCCCCCACAACTTAGACTAAGTCCTAACCAAAAATGATGTGGTAAAAATCCAAAATCCTGTTCCACACAAAATCCAAGTACATGATTGGTCTGCATTGTTGACTAAATGTTCACCAATAATAATCTGTCACATAGCATCTACTGTAGTTAGGACACAATGTTATGGATATGATTAGTATCTTACTGTGCCAAGTGGCATTCAGGTGGTGCAGTAATGTAGACTGAGAACAGTGCTATCCTATGTGGTCACTAATCCACTATTAATATGTAAGTGAATAAATATGAGAAACAGCAAGCAAGCAAACAAAGAAACAAGTTACAGACATTTTCTTTAAACTAGCATTATTTGTTTTCCATATGAAGAAAAGTGCAAAACACTGTTCAATTAAACACTTTCTCTGCTGTATAAGTGCTCCACATGGATAGTCTCTCTTGGCACATTTAGTTAAAAAAGATGCCAGATGGCTGGAAGACCATTCTAATGTGAGCATTCACCTTATAAAACAACTGATAATTGACAGAAAAACAACTCCTTTGAGAGTAATAAAAACTTGTACATTGGGTGTTGAAAGCTCCTTTAATCGCATCCATGATCTTAATTCTAATTATTTTGCTCTAATATTAAGAAAAGTGAGCACATTTTTTACATCCTGTTGAAAAATATGAATGTTAATTTAATTTATGCATGTGCATGTGTAACTACTATACATATGTGCATTACATTTTGGTTATCCACAGTGTATTTATGAAACATAGTTTTGTTTTAAACTATGTCATTGTTTGTTTAGTTTGCAGGCTAAGAATACTTAAATGGGTTTTGGGTATCTCATGTTTCTTTAAATTATTCATTGTGATATTACACGGAGTCAAATTACTTCCTGTTCTTTGGCCAGAAGTGTTCATTCAGAATAATAGGCTGAAGGAAAAAAATTATTGGGTGTCCAAAAGTGGATGTGACTTAGAGGTTTAAACATGAAGGGAAATGTCACAAATGATTTCTGCTCTCCTTAATGCATGCTAAGTTAATGGAACCCCTATGCTTCGGAATGAAATTAATACTAATTATGCTAATTAGTCTCTGGTGTTGAAATCATCACAGGAAATAAGGGGGTTGTGACAAATATCTCACTAGTCGAGATTGTCTAGTTTTTGCAGAGCACCAAATAAATCGCATATCCAATAACCAAACATTTAATCAGAACGAATCATCATCTGATTTGCCATCAACAGTCCACAAAGACAGAGCAATGAAATCCTCATCCTTGTACTTCGTGTAAATGCCGGGCCATACACTGAAGTGGTCAGGACATTCCTTCTTTGTTTAAAACAAAATAAAACAGATTTTTTCAAAACTTTTAGCATATGATCAATGATTAGAGTTTCAAATAACCTTATTGCATGTTCTCAAATTCAAATAATAGATAAGTGTGTTTCAAATGCCACTTCAAAGCAAACTAGATAGTGGTAGAAAATTAAGGTAATGTTTAAAAATAAACTGCAATTTACATTGGCAAAGAAAGAAAAAATTAAATATAAATATATATCTTTTAAAGACACTTTACTGCTATGTCTGCTAGGTTTAAATGTCATTCATATATAAACATTTTAATATATTTTAAAATGAAACTTTTTTCTTTGATGGCAATGCTTAATTTTTTAGCAACTATTATATTGTTTATTTGATGGCATGGCATTTTTCCAGGCAGACTTTCTCAAGGACATGGATAAGGGTGCTGTTTTGACCCATGAGAGTCAAAGAGCTGACGAACCATACCCACCCCTTCACCCCCACCCCCTCATTCATCTTTGGGAAGATATTCTCTGATGTCTCATTTAATGCATGGGGCAAGAAAGTTGAAATATCTTTGGAATTATATTCTTGATTTAGGCAAGGTTGTGTTATTTCATTAAGATTGTTTTGACTCTGCTTTGCTCTCAAGTTTTTTTGTTTTGGCAATTCTTTTCTCCACCATCCGTTATGTAGCAGGAAAGTGCTTCCTCTTAGGCTTAGGCTTCTTGGACTGAAGGGTTAGGGAGGGATTAAGGTTTCCTCAGGACATAATTCTTGCAATGCACTTGTTTGGTAGTAAACAGTGAGAAGATGTGCTCTTTTGTTTTCAGCTGTGATAATGTGCTCACTCGCAGAATCAGAATCAGAGTTTTTTTTGTTTTTTTTTTGCATAACACATTTCCCATTATGAATTATGATAAAGCTTGGTTTGTTGGTTGTGTTGCATGTGGACAAAACCACCTAGTTCAGGCGATCTCAGACTGATTTTGTTGTTGTTGTGAATCTGAGTATGATTTTCAAGTTCATATGTGGGATATTTTACATTGACTAATTTCGTTGTGGCCCATAGTATTGATCTGGTTACAAACTCATTTATATTGAACCCCATGCTTTTGCCTTCATCTTGTGTGTGTGTGTGTGTGTGTGTGTGTGTGTGTGTGTGTGTGTGTGTGTGTGTGTGTGTGTGTAATAATGCATCTTTGTGTGTCACATGGCATCCCCTACATGTGTTTTGTTGAACACGGCACAGCAACGGATACAGACAATCCTGCTACATTTAAGTGTGGAACTTGCATAGTTTTTGTAGGCTATTGTGTGGATAAAATATAAAAATCCTTTTAATTTTCTTTAAAAATAAATAAATAAATAAATAATTATTTGCTATTAATAGTGTAAGGCATGTAAAATATTTTGCTGTTGTCATGGGGTTGGAATATAAAACCACAGGTGGTTCACTGTTTAATCTGAGTTTTCCACATCTTCCATCTTTCAGGTTTAACACATAAGCTCCAACTCCTAATCTTAGGTGTGTCTTTGAGGATTTGCATAATATGTTTAAACATTTAAATATCATAAAATTTTTACATCATGCCTCAGTTTTTTCTATGATCTGCATAAAATTTGAAAAGGCAAGATTAAGTACATCAATAATTCACTGCTTTCAGTCTAGTTGCAGTAAAAATGAAGAGAGTGACAGTGCATGTGAAATAGCTTTGGTTTTTATATTTGACGCAGTTTGAAAGCATCAGTGTTTCTTCATTGTGCAGGGGTCTGGAAATCACGTAGCAGTTGATGGTTTGTAGTATTCTGATTATTCTGGTGCTGCCTGCCTCTAAATTGTGCCCAGTACTGAGGTTCATGACTGTTTTCCATGTTGCATGGGATATATCTTTGTGTGGATCTTCTCTGGATGAATGCTTTGCTCTTCAGCTCTGTCAGTGTGCCACATTTCACCCATCATCTAAGACAAACAATATTACTGAGTAGTGGAGAGAAGGACTGAAGTCTGGCCACAGAACCATCTGTGGTGAAGTGTAATATTCCAGAAAAGAAACCAGCTTTCACTGTAAATAAGTGATTGTGCTCTCATTGACCTGCTCAATGATTCCCTTTTTACAAGAATTGGATTTTAGAGAACTTTAGCACAACCAGCTGGAAACGTCACACTACTAGTTTTTTTTCTTCTTCTTTACAACACCTACCACCTATGAGCACTATATAGTAAGTTACAGTATGGAGACATTTTAAGATGATAACTGAAATGTACAACCAGAGACACAAGCACCCTCATCTTGAAAAATGAATTGAAGGTATACATACTACTTACTACTCTCTATTATTTCACTAGTATATTGTGAAGTATATAACACAGAACAGAATATACTGTATTCATAGAGATATCACATTTCTTCAACCTACAATTATAGTAAACATAAAGATAAATATTTAAATTGTTTACATTTTACATTTGTTTTCAGTTTCTGCTGCACTAAAATAGCATTCTAAAGAAGCATGATTAGTTAGTTAGCAACCTCCAGTGAGGAGTTTTGAGTTTTTGGTTAGTTAGAATAGTATTGTGAAGAAGCATGATTAGTTAGTTAGCAACCTCGTGTTTGGTCTTTTCTGCTGCCTGTAACTATACAAACTATGCTGTTAGTAAACGATTGCAATTAATCTTTTGATTTTAGTGTTTTAGTGTTAACATTGTCAAACGTATTTTTTCCTTTTCTTTTTTTTTTCTTTTTTCTGCAGAACCTCTCTCTGGGGGATGTCTAAACCAAGTCGAAAACCTTACTATGCGTTTTCTGTCCTTATTAAATATTTTGACCAATTTGATTAAAGCCTCACCAATAAACGAAAGATCTAGTTGCTAGCTGACAACAATTAGATTTAAAAAACTTATTGGTTGCATCTTAAAGTCAAATTGCTGTAAGTGTTACCTTAAAAGTTTGGCGAATGTGACACAATGACACACACTGCAGTGGTTTGCACATAAAATGTGCATCTGACCAGATGATTGTACTGCATGCCAGCAGCAAAAAAGCCAGCTTTACCATAGACCAGTCTGTTATTAAAACAGAACTGTTTTCCATGCTCACAGACGGCTAATAAATAATTGTGACAAAGGTACTAAAACACCCTTTGCCATGTGAACAGTGTATTGATTCTACATAAAATGAATGTTGCAGCATAGCACTGACTTTAGTGAGCACCTGAATACAAGGGAGCATGCAAACATGCACAGTTCTCCAATTGTACAATAGATTATTGTACTATGTATATCTGTATACTGAGTTATTTCAAAGAATGCTTACTTTCAAAGAGTAAGTTACTGCAAGGTCTGAATTGTGAATTATTAGTACTTATGGTCTCGCTGGTTGTGCTGTTTCACTGTAGTCACTCAACATGAAGTAGTATTAGTAATGGTGTAGCCTAGAGCCAGGCTGCCATCCAAATGGTTGCAGGTTTGCAAGATGTAAGATTCTGCCTTCAAGTCATGACAGAAAGATACAATATCATAAGTTCCAGTGGGAAGATTTAATTGTGAATCTTGATTGCACAAATACTTTAAATGCATTTATGTACTCTAGGTGAATAGTGATAAGCTTTCCAGAAAATACTACTGCTCATTTAGCTTCTTTATGAGACAACAGGCTTGTGTGACAGAACTAAGCGACAGTTTTGGAGTGCAGATGATACTTTTTTTTATTATTAGTTTTGAATCATTTTCAATAATTATTTACTGTTGGATACTTTGGTTGGATCCAAAATTACTTTTCCTATCATTCTCTATGGCAGATAAAACATCAATAATATATCCATGTATACACTTTGCTCATCTTTTGGCTTTATATCTCTATATCTTTATAGCAATACATTTATAAATAAAGAAATACATAATATTAGAAAATAGTAATTACCCCAACACATTTTCTCCGCAGATCACAGCCTAATCACAGCCTAATTATGACTTCCAAGCTTGTAAGTTGGAGCTTCCCAGTAGGAAGTAAATGCCTACGTACTGTAGAAACTAACACTTACCTCTCATTCCCAAAAGAACATCTTTTGTAACTAAGTTTATAACATGTTTCACTTCTGAACTTCCACGACTCTCTGATGTCAGACCATTCTATTACCATGACCACCCACATTTACAAATCAATGGTGACTATTGTTGGGTGTTCAGAAACCTAAACAGATGATGGAGTTTGAAAAATATTAATAAAACTAAATTGTAACTGTTTTTTGGTATCAGAAACCTTGTCTAACATTCTAGGTGGATCTCAGTGAAAAAAAAATATATCTAAAAATTATAAAAAAAAAAGAACATTATGACAGCTTCTGTTTCTCAGCATAAATACAGTAGTGCATATTTTTAAATCTTAATTTTTGACCGTAACACCTTTATCGTGACTATCCATCCATATATATATATATATATATATATATATATATATTTATAAAACAAAACGTGAAATCGTTACTTTCGCAACGCATATATATAAATATATACGCATATATATATGTACATAAAAAAGTCTTAGATCTTTGAGTTCAGCTTATGAAAAATGGGGGCAAAAAAACAAAAGTGTTGCATTTATAATTTTGTTCAGTACATATATATATTTTTTTATTTTTTGAGAGCCCGATGAGGATGATGAGCATGCAGATGAGCTTCCCTGAGATGGTTTCTGACAGTTTGTTCAGAAATTCTTTGGTTATGCAAACCGATTATTGCAGCAACTGTCCTGGTGGCTGGTCTCAGACGACCTTGGAAGTGAAGATGCTGGATGTGGAGGTCCTGGGCTGGTGTGGTTACACATAGTGTGCGGTTGTGAGGGTGGTTGGATGTACTGCCAATTCTCTGACACGCCTTGTAGTGGGCTTTGTAGAGAAAATTAACATTCAATTGGCTTGTATATATATATGCCATACATTCTCGAGGACCGCCACGGGTAACAGGTCTGGTGACATCAATTAGACACCGGGTAACAGGTGAACATTGAACAGCCCTATATATATATATATATATATATATATATATATCACAGGACTCTTACCCTTGTTATACACAAGTAACAGGCATACACAAAAAAGTCTGAACAGCCTCTATAATAAAAATACAGAATTTATTCATACACACAAAAAAAAATAAAAATACAGAATTTATTCATACACACACACAAAAAAAACAACTATAGATAGTTGTACGCACAATCTAAAAAAAGTGAAAACAAATGTGACTGCCTGCTTCAATTCAAAGGCTAGGAGGAATATCACAATAAAACTATACATAGTTGTACGCACAATCTAAAAAAAGTGAACCACCTGCTTCACCCCAATAAAGTCACATGTCGCACAGCACACAATCACATGTGAGATTTACACAGCAAAGGGCAAACAGCCAGGTTAATAATGTACAGGTGTAATCACTTCAAAATAGACCCCACACATTAAGAAACATTATATAACTACATTGATTTGATTGGTCGCAGCCTTAAAACCAATTCACTCCATTATGAAGGATAAAAACAATTAACAAAATAGAACCTAGGCGAGCAGCCATTTCCTCACTAAGCCAAAAGTGTAAACAAGCGAAACATCAAAATTATATGTATTTATATGTATTTCACGACCCCGCCCACTCGTTGTTCGTAATGCACACAGAAGGCGTTAATGGCACCATGGTGGTAATCTGTAGTGCTACGCATATGTCTCGGCTCCGGTCAATCGTCAGGACACTCCCAATGGCCAGCGGGGGAAACCGGAATTGAAGATCCGAAATACACATCAACGCCCACTCATTCGTGAACGATGAGAATTCCTACTTCCCTCAATATGAATACATAGAGCG
Source organism: Cyprinus carpio (assembly GCF_018340385.1). Classification (NCBI taxonomy): domain Eukaryota; kingdom Metazoa; phylum Chordata; class Actinopteri; order Cypriniformes; family Cyprinidae; genus Cyprinus; species Cyprinus carpio. The sequence goes on from NC_056609.1 coordinate 6,614,448, forward strand.
CGTTGATTAATCTCGTAGACCTCTCACTGTCAGGCGTCAATTACGATGATTTTCAATTGCGATACCACGCAAGGGGTATCGACGAGAGTCCTGGTTATTACCAACCACACCAGGCTCCTGGGCGGGGTCATGATTCGCAACTGCAAGAGGTAATATTACCGGGTCGAGCTCAGCAAGAGGCAAAATTTCTGGATCGGGCCCAGGGGCTTCATGGACTGTTGTAGCTGGCATATAAGGAAGAGGAGTACCAGCCGTCAAATCCACCAGCTCGCAACGAAAACTTGGAGGGGCAGTCTGGTGTGGGGGGCAAGAGAAAGTGGAGCTAATGGAACGAAGGGCCAATATTGTTGTCCGGGGCTGTGTCGGTTAAGGCCCTGACTCTCGCTAAAACAACCCTCTTCATTGCGGCTGGTCGTTTGTTGATCCCCTGGGCAAGGCCGCAAGTTATTGCGGTGGATCGTTCGAATAGGACCCTCCTTCGTCTCGGACAGAATGCTAAAAACCGGCTGATCTTTGCGTGGCTGGGCCACCACTACAAAGGGCGTAGGGAGCCGAGCCAATGTGGGGCTAGTTTTCCTTTTGCTCTGCGACAGAAGTTCCTTAACAGCACCCTTTCACCTAGTAGCAGTGGCAAGATTCTGACATGCCTGTCGTAGCTAAATTGGTTCCGCTGCTGATGACAATCAACATTATTGCGTACAGTGGCATAAGCTTGCAGGAGGGTTCGATGGTGGTTCCTAACCCAACTTTCCACATCGTCCTGATATTGTGGCGGGTGCGACTTCATGGAGCACATCCTCTGGCAATCTGGCATGGCGGCCAAAAAGTACATAATGAGGGGTCATCCCAGTGCTTGAATGAGTGGTATTGTTATAGGCCTGCAAAAGAGCCGGCAAATGGCTAGGCCATTTAGCGTGCAAGTCTGCATCCATGGTGCTCAAGAGGGAAAGGAGAGTACGGTTTGAACAGTTCACAAACCCCATTTCCCTGTGGGTGGGTATGGCGTAGTGCGACTTTTCGTGCAACCATACACTGTACAAAGCTGGTGCATCAGATCTGACTCAAAAGCCCCCCCTTGATCACTGAGAATGCGTTCTGGGCAGCCAAATGGGAGAATAAGTGCCGTCCATAAAGCCTTGGTGGTAGTGAGAGCAAACTGATCTCTGGTGGGTACTGCCAATGCGTAGCGGGAGAACAGATCTATAATCACAAGGATGTACTGGAACGTATCGGATGGCCTCCCGAGAGACAGAAAGTCCATTGCCACAATTTCAAAGGGATAACTAACAGAAATGGGGCACAAGGGTGCTTTTTGTGATCCCCCCCGTTTGCCTACCACACAGTTAAGACATTTGGCTGCCCTCGTTCTGGCATTTGTGCTCATCCCCACCAAGTAGAATCTCCTCCGCAGTAACAAGACCATTGTATCGCCACCTGGATGAACTGAAGCTTTGTGGTATTCTTCCCACACTCGTCGGGCTTGAGCTACTGGCACAATGATTTGTCGCACAGGGGCTCCAGTGTCTGGCTCAGTGACAAGTCTAACAAGGGCCCCATTATGGAGTTCCAGTCGGTTCCACTCCCTCAGCAAGCAACGAAGCTGTAGAGACAAAGTAGAAAGAACACTTATTATTGGGGGCTCACCTTGTGTTTTCCAGGTGTGCAGCTGCTGCAGATCAGAGTCCATCTTCTGCTGGTGCTCCCATCGTCCTACCCTCTTGGGTGACGTCGGGGATGCTGTACTCTGTACTGCATGTACCGCAATGTCTGCTGTCCCTTCTGGCATTCTAGAAAGCACATCTGCATTCCTATTGGCGGCCCCTGGTCGATAGCGAATTTGGTAGGAATAATTTGCTAGCTGGGCCACCCATCGCAGCTCCGTTGCCCCCAATTTCGCGGTCTCCAAATGGACTAAAGGGTTGTTGTCAGTGAACACAGTCACCTGAGCTCCCCCTGCTTCAATTCAAAGGCTAGGAGGAATATCACAATATCACAATCACAATCTGATTATATACATCAACTTCAACCACCTGGGGTTCGATGTTTCGAAGCACGAGTCTGGAACGTCCCTTTATGTCCACTGGGTTTATTTGAGTCACAGAAGCCAGGGGGCACTGTTGTGGCAACTCCAGGGGAAATGGATTAGGATTGCAGACACGGAGAGGAACTTTCCCACCTTGCACCCAGCTCAGCGATCTGGCAACACACCACTCCTGCCCTTGGTGATCCAAATCTTCAACTAGGACAGCGCAGTTAGGCTGGTTGGTGGCTTGTGGGACATGGGCCCAAACGATCATCTCACTTCCAGGGGGTAACACCGCAGGTGGGTGTCGCTGAAGTTTAGCTACACCTTGAAGCTCTACCTCAGTCATGGGTGCGTTTACTCTTTGGCAGGCGGCGAAGGCTGCATCCCATACTTTCTCTGCAGAAGGGGAGAACACAGATTTAAAGGCTGCAATACCAGGCTGTCTACCCTGAAAAATGTCCGCCCAACACTCTGCCACAACATTCATACCTAAAAGTCCATATTCTGTGTTTATGCAGTCATGTCGTACGATGACCACCCCCTTCTCACGCACTTCCACACCCCAATGTTAAAATTCAGTACTGCATAACCCACATAAGGAATTTGAAGGCCATTAGCAGCTCTCAAAGCTAACCAGGATATTTGACTGGGATCTTGCATACATTCTTCACTAAAATGACGCTGGAACAAAGTTTGGCTAAAGAGTGTCACTTGGGAGCCAGTATCTATTATGCATGGGATCCGCCGCCCCTGGACCAACACTTCAACCTCTGGGCACTTGCCCACTGTGGAGGGCCATTGTAGAGACGCAGTTGAAGGCCCCACCCGTTTCACTGGCCCTGCTGTGAACGGGGGTATCGAAACCCGACTGAGCTGGGTGTCTCCTTGGACAAAAACGCTGTATGTGTCCCCCTTCCCCACACTCACGACAGATGGCACAGCCTTGAGCATCCCACTGGTAACGCTGTTGGTCAGGGGGGGCTGACCCCAAATGTTGACGACGGGGGTCCCGGTCAGAGTGAGGACGCCCAGGTGGCTGGAACAATGCCTTAGTTTTGAGGCTTGGCCTAAATGCCCCTTTAATTCTTCTACCAGGGATTTCCCCAAGAGTGTTAGCTGCTCTTTTAATTCCTGTTGTAATTCGTCTCGCAATGAATCCTTCGTCCCTTGGTCCTTCTCTCCATTCGGTGTTACTGCTGACCTTGATGGGGGAATCGAAAAGCTTGGACAAACCTGAACCTCGTCCTCTGGGGCCAGCTCTTGTTCCAGTGCCTTCGCTTCCCTACAGGCATCAGAAAAAGTGAATGTTGGGGCCCGGCGGAGCTGTCTTGACAATTCCTGCTTTATCGGCCCAGGTCTCAATCCCATAACGCATTAGGTTCGCAGCAATTCATCATCTGTTCCAGCAGTCAGGGGTTCTCTGGCTCGCCATCTATGATGCAGTTCACATAGCCGAAGGGTAAATGGTCCTACCCCCTCCCCTGGTTGTTGTCTACAATTAAAGAACTGAATACGTTATTGAGCAACAGGCTGCTGACCCCCATACAATAAAGCTAGGGCATCTAGAATTTTTACATCAGTATTTCGTTCTCCTTCATCCAATAGCACAACTTCTCTTCTAGCATTCCCCTCCAATGTGCTCAACACAAAATCAACCCGCTGCACCTCATTCAGCCCCTGAGCCCGAATAAAAGCCTCAATTTGGTTTCTCCATTCTTGAAATTTAGAGGGTTCCCCTCCACCGAATTTTGGGACCCATGACCCTCCCATAAACCATGGCATTAACGCACTTACTTGAGGGTGCTCGCCTCGACTCATATTACTTGTGTATGTCAAGGTCCCTGCCGACTACGCCAAAAAGATGTAGCAGGTATTATTCAATAAGGCACAGGACTCTTACCCTTTGTTATACACAAGTAACAGGCATACACAAAAAAGTCTAATAAAAATACAGAATTTATTCATACACAAAAAAACAACTATACATAGTTGTATGCACAATCTAAAAAAAGTGAAAACAAATGTGACTGCCTGCTTCAATTCAAAGGCTAGGAGGAATATCACAATCTGGCGCCCCCTAACTGGAAAGCAAATAAGAAGAAAGGCTACCACCTGCTTCACCCCAATAAAGTCACATGTCGCACAGCACACAATCACACGTGAGATTTACACAGCAAGGGCAAACAGCCAGGTAAATAATGTACAGGTGTAATCACTTCAAAATAGACCCCACACATTAAGAAACATTATATAACTACATTGATTTGATTGGTCGCAGCCTTAAAACCAATTCACTCCATTATGAAGGATAAAAACAATTAACAAAATAGAACCTAGGCGAGCAGCCATTTCCTCACTAAGCCAAAAGTGTAAACAAGCGAAACATCAAAATTATAGTTAGAGTTTCATAGAACACTTTCAACAGTCAAGTCACTCACAAACCCCGCCCACTCGTTGCTCGTAATGCACACAGAAGGCGTTAACGGCACGATGGTGGTAATCTGTAGTGCTACGCATACGTCTCAGCTCCGGTCAATCGTCAGGACGCTCCCAGTGGCCAGCGGGGGGGGAAACCAGAATTGAAGATCCGAGCTGCGAGGCAAGGGAGGGACAATCAGTTCTAAAAAATACACATCAACGCCCACTCGTTCGTGAACGATGAGAATTCCTACTTCCCTCAATATGAATGCATAGAGCGCGTTGATTAATCTCGTAGACCTCTCACTGTCAGGCGTCAATTACGATGATTGCCGCTGCGTCGAGTCATACCTCAAATGAATCGGCACCAAGACGGTCAAGCATTTCTATCTACTGCGTCTATCACAGTCCCAGGGCCCACTACATCTGATGCATGGTGCTCTTTTCTTGTTTTTTTTCAGTGAATCTACCAATCACATTGTCCTGCTGGCTCATCAGTAACATTGAACACACCTGCAAAAGAGACTTGCAAATACACACACACACACCTGATAGACATTAACCCACCCTCACAGGTTGTCCAGCAGTCAATGTTCTCTTCCCGTTACGTATACACTGAACATATATATATATATATATATATATATATATATATATATATATATATATATATATATATAGTCCTGAGTTATTAATATGATTATTTGGGTAGATTGGTGTCTAAAATGTCATTGTAGAGTGTCGCAGAGCTACAATACTGATTCCAAAAATGTTGGGACACTGTACAAATTGTGAATAAAAACAGAATGCAATGATGTGGAAGTTTCAAATTTCAATATTTTATTCAGAATACAACATAGATGACATATCAAATGTTTAAACTGAGAAAATGTATCATTTTAAGGGATAAATAAGTTGATTTTAAATTTCATGGCATCAACACATCTCAAACAAAGTTGGGACAAGGCCATGTTTACCACTGTGTGGCATCCCCTCTTCTTTTTATAACAGTCTGCAAACGTCTCGGGACTGAGGAAACAAGTTGCTCAAGTTTAGGAATAGGAATGTTGTCCAATTCTTGTCTAATGCAGGCTTCTAGTTGTTCAACTGTCTTAGGTCTTCTTTGTCACATCTTCCTCTTTCTGATGTGCCAAATGATTTCTATGGGTGAGAGTTCTTTGTTGCAGGTTGGCCTTTTCAGTACCCAGATCCTTCTTCTACGCAGCCATGATGTTGTAATTGATGCAGTATGTGGTCTAGTGTTGTCATGATACCAAAATTATTGTTTCGATACCGATACCAAGTCAAGAATTGCGATTTCGATACTTTTTCAAAACTTTTTCTGAAAAGGGAAAATACACTCTCAAATATCATTGCTGTGCTTTATTTTAAAACCGGGACAACATTCTAATCATATAACACACTTATAAATGAACATATTGTGACGAGTCAGCTGCCTCCCCCCTAATTATTATCGCACACCCCGTCCTAAATTGCCGCCCTTCACCAGGCTCCCGACAGGACTGGGTGTGTGAGAGAGGAAGGGCGCTGGATGATCCAGGGCTGGCGGCGTGTGATGGGGCACACCTGAAGGAAATGGAGCCTCATCTCCGCCACTGTTTAAAAGCCCAACGTGCCTCTCCATGGGAGACCGGTCTCTTCCCCGTGCATGCACACTGGTGTCCTCGTGGGTCCAGGAAGGTTCCGTTGAGGGACTCCCGTGCCACCAGAGATGTGAGCTGCCGGACCCGCGGTCCGGACGAGAACCGCACGAGAACCGCACCCATTTATACGGCCATCCGGCAAGGACCAGGCTGTCGATCCCCGCCGCTCCTCGCGCCCCGGACCGAAGAGGGGAGCGTGTGCGGCCGCCGGACTCCGCCCCTTACCTGGACCCTTCCTTCCAGAACACTGCCTGGCGCACACGAACCCCCCAGCATGGCGAGGACACCAGATCCCCTGTTTGTTTTGGACACTCTCCCCCTTTGGACACTTTTTTTATTCCCTCTTGTTTTATTATCTGTTAATAAAAGCCCCTCCGAGGCCTGACGCCACGCCCACTGTGTCTGTCGTTTGCTCCTCCCGTGACAATATGAACAGCAGATATATTTAACATTTGAGCAAAATGTGAAATATCAAAATATAAAAAATTAATTAGAGCAATGACATTCAAGGTAAAAAAAAAAAAAGAATAAATTTAGCAGCATTATCTCAGTTATCATAAGAAACATAAGATTAATAACTTTATCTTGATTCTGAACTTTGAAAGTACTTCCATATTTCACTCCTCGCGTCATCTTTTTCTACCAGTCGTGGACCGGCTGCCACAGTATCACTTGTGCTTGGACACGCAGCCATCTCGCTGTAGTGTTTGTCACATGACAGCTGCAGCTTTTTTGCTGCGTGCGTGAGGAGAAAAAACACAGACGTCCATAGGGAGGCACTGGAAGTGTGCGTTGCACACACCAACATGAAATACGTCTCTTACAAATCTGGAACGCGGTCATTCTTTGAAGTATCGATACTAATAAATTTAGGAATCGTGACGTTTTTAATTTCCGAGAATCGCGATACTTTTGAAGTATCGGTGCACCGTGCAACCATAATATGGTCTGGCATTGTCATGTTGGAAAATGCAAGGTCTTCCCTGAAAGAGACGATGTCTCGATGGGAGCATATGTTGTTCTAGAACTTGGATATACCCTTCAGCATTGATGGTTCCTTTCCAGATGTGTAAGCTGCCCATGCCACATGCACTCATGCAACCCCATACCATCAGAGATGCAGGCTTCTGAACTGAGCACTGATAACAACATGGGTTGTCCTTGCTCTCTTTAGTCCAGATGACATGGCATCCCAGTTTTCCAAAAAGAATATAAAATTTTGATTTGTCTGACCACAAAACAGTTTTCCACTTTGCCACAGTCCATTTTAAATGAGCCTTGGCCCAGAGAAAAGGGCTGCGCTTCTGGATCATGTTTAGTTATGACTTCTTTTTTGACCTATAGAGATTTAGCCGTCAGCGGCGAATGTCAAGTCAAGTCAAGTCACCTTTATTTATATAGCGCTTTAAACACAAAAAGATTGCGTCAAAGCAACTGAACAACATTAATTAGGAAAACAGTGTGTCAATAATGCAAAATGACAGTTAAAGGCAGTTCATCATTGAATTCAGTGATGTCATCATGCAGCTCAGTTTCAGTTTAAATAGTATCTGTGCAATAATTTTCAATCAAGTCAACGATATCGCTGTAAATGAAGTCCCCAACTAAGCAAGCCAGAGGCGACAGCGGCAAGGAACCAAAAATCCATCAGTGACAGAATTGAGAAAAAAACCTTGGGAGAAACCAGGCTCAGTTGGGGGGCCAGTTCTCCTCTGACCAGACGAAACCAGCAGTTCAAATCCAGGCTGCAGCAAAGTCAGATTGTGCAGAAGAATCATCTGTTTCCTGTGGTCTTGTCCCGGTGGTCGTCTGAGACAAGGTCTTTACAGGGGATCTATCTCTGGGGCTCTAGTTCTGGTCTCCGCTGTCTTTCAGGGCTGTAGAGGTCCTTTCTAGGTGCTAATCCACCATCTGGGCTGGATACATACTGGATCCGGGTGACTGCAGTGACCCTCTGACTTGGATACAGACTGGATCTGGTGGCTACGGTGACCTCGGAATAAGAGAGAAACAGACTAATATGAGCGTAGATGGCATTCTTCTAGTGATGTAGCAAGTACATTGGGTGTTATGGGAAGTGTTCCCGGTTCCGGTTTACCTAATTAATGCAGCCTAAAAATCGTTTAACGGATTTGGATATTAGAAGTGTATTAGTATGTTATGTGTAAGCCAGGTTAAAGAGATGGGTCTTTAATCTAGATTTAAACTGCTAGAGTGTGTCTGCCTCCCGAACAATGTTAGGTAGGTTATTCCAGAGTTTGGGCGCTAAATAGAAGGATCTGCCGCCCGCAGTTGACTTTGATATTCTAGGTATTATCAAATTGCCAGAGTTTTGAGAACGGAGCGGACGTGGAGGACTATAATGTAACAAGAGCTCGTTCAAATACTGAGGTGCTAAACCATTCAGGGCTTTATAAGTAATAAGCAAGATTTTAAAATCTATACGATGTTTGATAGGGAGCCAGTGCAGTGTTGACAGGACCGGGCTAATATGATCATACTTCCTGGTTCTAGTAAGAACTCTAGCTGCTGCATTTTGGACTAACTGGAGTTTGTTTACCAAGCGTGCAGAACAACCACCCAATAGATCTGTGTTGTGAGTTTTGGGCTAATTGGAGTTTGTTTGGATTAACATTTCTGGATTTAACATTGAGAGCATAGGCCGTAATTTAGATATATTTTTGAGATGGAAAAATGCAGTCTTACAAATGCTAGAAACGTGGCTTTCTAAGGAAAGGTTGCTATCAAATAGCACACCTAGGTTCCTAACTGATGACGAAGAATTGACAGAGCAGCCATCAAGGCTTAGACAGTGTTCTAGGTCATTACATGCAGAGCTTTTAGGCCCTATAATTAACACCTCTGTTTTTTCAGAATTTAGCAGTAAGGAAATTACTCGTCATCCAGTTTTTTTATATCGACTATGCATTCCGTTAGATTTTCAAATTGGTATGTTTCGCCAGGCCGCGAAGAAATATAGAGCTGAGTGTCATCAGCATAACAGTAAAATCTAAACACCGTGTTTCCTGATGGATATCTCCCAAGGGTAACATGTAAAGCGTGAAGAGTAACGGCCCTAGTACTGAGCCTTGCGGTACTCCATACTGCACTTGTGAACGATATGATACCTCTTCATTCACTGCTACGAATTGATGGCGGTCATATAAGTACGATTTAAACCATGCTAATGCACTTCCATTAATGCCAACAAAGTGTTCTAGTCTATGCAAAAGAATAGTGTGGTCAATAGTGTCGAACGCAGCACTAAGATCCAATAGCACTAATAGAGAGATACAACCACGATCAGATGATAAGAGCAGGTCATTTGTAACTCTAAGGAGAGCAGTCTCAGTACTATGATACGGTCTAAATCCTGACTGGAAATCCTCACAGATGCCATTTTTTCTCTAAGAAGGAATATAATTGTGAGGATACTACCTTTTCTAGTATCTTGGAAAGAAAAGGGAGATTTGAGATCGGTCTATAATTAACTAGTTCTTTGGGGTCAAGTTGTGTTTTTTTAATGAGAGGCTTAATAACAGCCAGTTTGAAGGATTTTGGGACATACCCTAATAACAATGAGGAATTAATAATAGTCAGAAGAGGATCTATGACTTCTGGAAGCACCTCTTTTAGGAGCTTAGATGGAATAGGGGTCTAACATACATGTTGTTGGTTTAGATGATTTAACAAGTTTATACAATTCTTCCTCTCCTATAGTAGAGAATGAGTGGAACTGTTCCTCAGGGGATCTATAGTGCACTGTCTGATGTGATACTGTAGCTGATGGCTGCATGGTTACAATTTTATCTCTAATAGTATCGACTTTTAGAAGTAAAGTAGTTCATAAAGTCATTACTGCTGTGATGTTGAGAAATGTCAACAGTTGTTGATGCTTTATTTTTCGTTAATTTAGCCACTGTATTGAATAAATACCTGGGGTTATGTTTGTTTTCTTCTAAAAGAGACAAAAAGTAATCAGATTTAGCAGTTTTTAATGCTTTTCTGTAAGATAGGTTACTTTCCCTCTAAGCAATATGAAATACTTTTAGTTTTGTTTTCCTCCAGCTGCGCTCCATTTTCCGGGCTGCTCTCTTTAGGGTGCGAGTGTGCTCATTACACCACGGTGTCAGACTGTTTTCCTTAACCTTCCTTAAGCATAAAAGAGCAACTGTATTTAAAATGCTAGAAAAGAGAGTCCATAGTTTCTGTTACATCATCAAGTTGTTCTGAGGTTTTGGATATGCTAAGGAATTGGGATACAACAGGAAGATTACTTACAAAGCAGTCTTTTGTGGTAGAAGTGATGGTTCTACCATACTTGTAACAAGAAGTGGAATTTACAGTTTTAGCTATATGAAGTTTGCACAAAAACTAAATAATGATCTGAGATATCATGGTTTGGCTGCATAATTTCAACACCATCAACATCAATTCCATGTGACAGTATTAAATCTAGAGTATGATTTCGACAATGAGTAGGTCCTGAGACGTGTTGTCTAACCCCAATAGAGTTCAGAATGTCTATAAATATTGATCCCAATGCATCTTTTTCATTATCAGCATGGATATTAAAATCACCAACAATTAAAACTTTATCTGCAGCCAGCACTAACTCAGATGTAAAATCAGCAAACTCTTTAATAAAGTCTGTATGGTGCCCTGGTGGCCTGTATACAGTAGCCAGTACAAACATCACAGGGGATTTTATCATTAACATTTGTTTCTCTGGAAATGGTTATATTAAGCACCAATACTTCAAACGAGTTATACTTGAAGCCTGCCCTCTGAGAAATCCTGAAAACATTGTTATAAATTGAAGCAACACCTCCCCCTTTAGCTTTTGGATGTGGCTCATGGTTTATAACAGTAATCTTGGGTGTAGTCTCATTTAAAATAATGTAATCATCAGGTTGGCACGGTGGATTGTGTTCACCGGCAATGTTTTCTGGAAGATATTCCTGAGCCCATGTTGTGATTTCCATTACAGTAGCATTCCTGTATGTGATGCAGTGCCGTCTAAGGGCCCGAAGATCACGGGCATCCAGTATGGTTTTCCAGCCTTGACCCTTACGCAAAGAGATTGTCCCAGATTCTCTGAATCTTTGGATGATATTATGCACTGTAGATGATGATAACTTCAAACTCTTTGCAATTTCTCTCTGAGAAAACTCCTTTCTGATATTGCTCCACTATTTTTGCCGCAGCATTGGGGGAATTGGTGATCCTCTACCCATCTTGATTCTGAGAGACACTGCCACTCTGAGAGGCTCTTTTTATACCCAATCATGTTGTCAATTGACCTAATAAGTTGCAAATTGGTCCTCCAGCTGTTCCTTATATTTACATTTAACTTTTCGGGCCTTTTATTGCTACCTGTCCCAACTTTTTTGGAATGTGTAGCTCTCATGAAATCCAAAATGAGCCAATATTTGGCATGACATTTCAAAATGTCTCACTTTCAACATTTGATATGTAATCTTTATTCTACTGTGAATAAAATATATGTTTATGAGATTTTGTAAATTATTCCATTCTTTTTTACTTACAATTTGTACATTGTCCCAACTTTTTTGGAATACGGTTTGTACATGAAGGAAAATTAAAGTGGCAGTGCAGACGCAATAAATAAACTTAAGAGCAGCACACATTCTGATTGTATTCCTGAGTAGAGCAATGTCCAAAATGTCATTGTAGAGTGTCACAGAGCTACATGAAGGAATATTAAAAAGTGGCAGTGCAAGTACAATAAAAGTAAACATAAGAGCAGCATGTATTCCGGTTTTAGATGAAGGATAGCTGGTTGTTAAGCAGTCTGATGGCTTGAAGATAGAAGCTGTTCTTCAGTCTGTTTGTCTGTGATCGGATGGATCGTAAGCGTCTGCCTGATGGCAGTGTGGAAAACAGGTGGTGAGCAGGGTGAGTGCGGTCCTTGATGACAAAGACACACCACTGCTTTTCCTTCCTTTGTAGTCAGTGATATAGTGCAAACTGCTCCACATGCGTTTGGGGGTCAGAGCCATGATATTCTGACTTCACTCTGTCCCTAAAGTCTTTTCTTTTGGCTGATTTGATGGTTCTTTGAAGGTCATACTTAGACTTCTTGTAAGCAGTTAGACCCCAGTGTTGAAGGCAGCAGTTCATGCTCTTAATTTGGCACACACTCACCGTTGACCCATGGTTTCTGGTTTGGAAATTGATTTTAATAGCAGTGATCTAATGTCTGATCACCTCATTTGGGGGAAATTTATGTGCTGGTAGAATTTGGGAAGAACTTTCCTCAGATTCACCCTGTTAAAATCCCCAACAACGATGAAAGCAGAGTCAGGATGAGCAATTTCTAATCCATTTATGGGGCTGTACAGTTCGTCCAATGCTTTAGTTTTGTCCACGTGAGGCGGGATGTAAACAACTGTGAGAATGATTGAATTAAACTCCCGCGGGAGGTAGAAGGGGCGCCCTTTAACCCTCTGGAGTCGATTAACGCGTATACGCGTTTTGGGGTATTTTCTCCTGATAACCCCGAAAAGAACTTAAATTACACTTTCAGTTTTGATCGTACAGATAGTGCAATACATCAATCGAATCTGTAAAGGGTCTACTTTTTTTTGTATACAGACATAATAACAACAAAACTTTGTGCACTTATAAACATAAAGATAACAAACAAGGAGTGCTGTCTGCAGCCTTTGTCTGCGCTGATCTCCAGATACAAATGCGTCATTAAAATGAAACTGTAACTCAGTGAATACTCAACGAAGAGACATGAGAGAGATATCTATAGAAAGCCTGACATGTCTACTTTTAAACTAAACAAGTGGCTGCCGAAAACAAATATTCTGTGATAAAGTAATCCATATGAAAACAACGCGATGTCCGTTTTTCACGTCTCCCTTCATTATCTTCTAATGCGACCCCACGCCCCCGACCGCCGAGCGCGCTTTTTTTTTTGAGATTCAAATGTTTCACTGAAGCGCGCAGCTTTTTGAATACGCCCACACAACAGAAGACAACGCAGCGAGACTGTTCTTCAAGTTTTTATTTTATTTTTACTGTTTGCTTTCGCGATGAGAGGAATAAGACATAATTCACCCAAAAAAGATGTGATGTGGTTGAGGATTTGAGATTTGGATTTCCTCAAGAAAAAAGAATGAAGCACTTTATTCAGCAGAGTTCATAAACATGAGTAGGTTTCTTTTTATTTATTATATACTTGTACTAATTTTCACATAACGTGTAAACATTTTACTAGTTAGACTTTTTCCAAAGACTTTTTCCAAACTATAATTCCTGACTATTATGTATAATCAAGTGAAATATTATGAAGTTTCAATAACAATATACACTACTATACCATTCAAAAGCTTGATGTAAATAATATAAATGTAACAATAAATGTAACTGTAACAAATGTAACAATCATTGCTGTTCTTTCAATTTTATCCCCCCTAAAAAAAACCTAAAAAAAAATATCTCAGCTCTTTTCAACATAAATAATAATAATAATTGTGTTGAGTGTGAGTTTGTTGTTTTTTGTTTTTAATGTTTGTTAGTTTTTGTTAATGTAAGTTTTCTTGTGTTGAGTATAAATTTCTTGGTTGTTGCGTGCGTTTATTGTCTTTGCAAAAAAATTCAGTTTGAAAGTCAGCTTTGATTTTTCCTAATAAACTGTTTAAACTGCACTCACAAGTGAATATATAAATTATGTTGTGGGATAATTAAATATATTCTAAATAAACTACAAACATAAAATTATATAGATTTATTTTGTCCTCACATTCTTTCTTATAACTCATCCCTCTCAGTGACACAGCTGACTGAATGGCTCATTATGCAGCTCATTATGCAGGCCTTTGTCTTCTCAGGTGTGAATTCATGATAGTTGACGCCTACTCGCATATGACTTTTACCAACAAAAAGTGTCTTAGAAAATTTAAATCAATATATTGTTTTCTGTAAGTGAGTAAACAAGATGATTTTCACATCATTTAGAAAAAAAAAAATTCTAGGCTACAAGCTCCAGTTCTCAAAATTCCTGGGAACCAATTTTCTGTATGTGTTTTATTGCCTTTTTCAAGTGATTTAACATTTTTAGTTTTTCACTAACCACGCATAACATTTTTTTTTCCAAAAAAACACAATCATGTACATACATGCTGCTCACATATTATTATAGCCTGTTTTTGTGCTGATTACAGTGAGATTAGACTTTAGCCATTAAGATTTTATAGAATAAGAACTGTAAAAGAAAAGCACAGCAATGTCAGCTGGGGCATGACAAAACTTCTCCAGGCCCCCAAAAATACCCTTAGACTCCAGAGGGTTAAATCTCTGGAGTCTTAACCCTCTGGAGTCCGTTTTGAGTCATTTTCTCCTGATAACCCCGAAAAGAACTTAAATTACACTTTCAGTTTTGATCGTACAGATAAGAGCAATACATCAATCGAATCTGTAAAGTAAAGGGTCTACTTTTATTTGTATCCACACATAATAACAACAAAAGTTTGTGCATTTATAAAAATAAAGAAAACAAAATAAGGTGCACTGTCTGCAGCCATGGTCTGCGGTGATCTTCATTCGGAAAACAGGCGTCATTAAAATGACCTGTAACTTAGTGAATACTCAACGAAGAGACATGAGACAGATATCTATAGAAAGCTTGACATGTCTATGCAAGTGCTACCAAAAACAAATATTCTGTGATAAAGTAATCCATATGAAAACAACGCGATGTCCGTCTTTCACGTCTCCCTTCATTATATCTAATGCGACCACGCCCACGCGCCGAGCAAGCTATTGAGATTATAATCTTGAAGCTCGCGCAGGCTTTTTTTTTTTAAGATCAGAATCAGAATCAGAAAGAGCTTTATTGCTGATTTATTTATACTGACTCCCAGCTTTTAAATGGTGTAGTGTATATTGTTACACTTGGAGTAAGACTGGAGTAATGATGCTGAAAATTTTGCTTTGATCACAGGAATAAATTACATTTTAAAATATATTCAAATAGAAAGCAGTTATTTTAAAAAGTAAAAATATTTCACAATATTACTGCTTTAGCAAATGCAACTTTCTGTATTTTGGATCAAATAAATGCAGGCTCATGTGTCATGTTGAAACATATAAATGAACGTCACATACCTGGCATTTCCAAAATGTATATTGTTTATGTGCTCTGAAGGACATACTTTTTTGAAGAGACGTTGAAGAGATGGGAGTGTGTGCTTTACTTGGTTTTAGCTGTGTTCCAGGTTCCTGAGTGGGCTGCTTATTTGCATTGGCTCGCTTTGCAACAGGTTATTATTTATCTGAAATAAAAAATAAGCATGCTGTTTACGCAAATAAATTGCATTTTTAACATTATTGTGATGGTCACTGATACTATTAGTAATTTATAGGAAAAAAAAAGAACACAATTACCACATAGCAGATTTATTGTCAGTGATATTTACAGCTTACTTGATACACTTGGTTTTTTTTTTTTTTTACCTCAGATGATTACAAACACCAATGACGGGGTATAACACATTAAAAATATTTACACCAGAGAAGATAGTGATGAACAGAAGCTTAGTTACATTCTTGAAAACACAAGCATATACAGTGTATAGTTAAACATATATGGCTATATTCGTGAACAGAGAATAGCCCATCACAGTAAAGTTTTGTCTAATCATTCTTACTGACATTAAGCTAGCAACATTATAACTCATACTACTTTTTTTTTTTTTTTTTTTTATGTTCTATAACATAGACAGCATTACGATATTGCAGTCTATGTTATAGAACATAACCCCCCCCCCCCCAAAAAAAAAAACAAACAAACAAAAAAAAAACATCCTGGCATCATGAAACATTGAGATGATGTAAATGAAAACTTTATAATGTTTCACCTGATTATACATTTAGTCAGGAATTATAGTCTGGAAAAAGTCTAACTAGTTAAAATGTGTACAAGTTATATGAAAACTAATACAAGTAGATTAATAATAAAAAGACTTACTCATGTTTATCTCTGCTGGGTCAAAGCCGCTTCGTTCTTCTTTCTGAGGTAATCCAAATCTTATTCCTCTCAGCGGTCTTATTGAGGTGAATTATGTCTTATTCCTCTCAGCGCAAAGCGAACAGTAACAATTAAAAAACGTGAAGTACAGTCTCGCTACTTTGTTTGCTCTGATGAGGGTGGTTACCCGCAGCGAGCTTCAAGTGGATGATTATAATCTCAATAGCGTGCTCGGCGCGGGGGCGTGGTCGCATTAGGTATAATAAAGGGAGACGTGAAAGACTGGACATCACGTTGTTTTCATGTGGATTACTTTATCACAGAATATTTGTTTTCAATAAAACTTCCTCAGTTTAAAAATAGACATGTCAAGCTTTCTATAGATATATCTCTCATGTCTCTGTGTTGAGTAGTTGCTGAGTTACAGTTCATTTTTAATGACGCATTTCTAAATGAAGATCACCGCAGACCAAGACTGCAGACAGCGCACTCTGTTTGTTTTCTTTATTTTATAAATGCACAAAGTTTTGTTGTAATCATGTGTGTAATCAAAAAAAGTAGAACCTTTACAGATTCGTTTGATGTATTGCTCTTATCAGTATGATCAAAACTGAAAGTGTAATTTAAGTTCTTTTCGGTCTTATCAGGAGAATTTGCCTCAAAATGCGTATCTGCAAAGTTTGCACAGAGCGCTCGTCAGTGACGCCATTGTAGCGGCACGCTATTATAGTAATAGTTTAAGATGGCTACCTCCAGGAAATGCCAAAATGGATGCAATTAATTTCATCCACCACACGGGGAGTACAGAAAATAATACATATAAACATGCAATCAACATGGAAAAACACAAAAAATAACATTATACAATAATATTAACACCTTTATGGCTCCTACACTATATTTTGCTAGCGCTTGAACACACTTTTACTGTTTATCACAACAAAGGGCTAAGCAAGTGCACGACATTGACAAGGTAGGCCTCGATCAGATAGAACCATGTTTTTTTGCAGTGAGAAGTGCCTTTTTAAAATTGTTTTTCTGTTGGCAGTGAGTGTTTTGCGTGCTGTTTATGTGCCCCAGGCACCCGCATTTTTGGAGGAGTGCTCTGAGTGCCTAAGCGGAAAAGCACCCAACATCATTCGCATTTTTTTTTTTCCATTGTCCAATTGAATGAACGGAGAGCAGGCCTTCCATTGTGGTGACAAAAGTTTACCATTGTTTAGAAAGTCCGGAGTCTGGAATGATGGAGGAGAAACTTTTGGTGTCTGTTGGGGGTTACACGGAGCTGTATTTTTTAAGGTTTCTGCTAATATGACAGTTTACTTAGCAGCAAAAACCAAAGATTGTAGAGCTCTCGCGCTATAATCCTTTGATTAGACTGACAGGACAGCTGATTTGGTGGTTGCCTAGCAACATAAAAAATGCAGCGCACTGTTTTTTTTTTTAAGTCACCAAGTTTTCAGACCTAAAAAACTTGTTCGGTGTGAATGGGGCCATATGCGTTAGAGTACGAGACCAAAACGCGACTTAAGCACATCTCAACACAATAAACAAAACAACGGGGTTTCCTAGCAACGACAAACTGCACTAAACACTAATGAAACAAGGAAATAAATACACCTACAATCTGCTTTTAACTTCCGCTGATTGACTTCTTCTCTCAGAGTATTACACTATCTTTTGCTAGCGCTTGAACGCACTTTACTGTTTATCGCTACAAAACAACCAGTGCATCTAGTGTTAACTTCCATCTAACGTCGCCATAACCAGCCAAAATCCATAACCTGTTATGACGTGAGTCAGTTTGAGAAACTCACAGATTTTTTGGAGCTCAGTCTGAGCTCTTACATAAGAGGAAGCTGTATCACTGGTGACATGTGTTTGCACACTCACCTCACAAATGCAAATTAAGCTGTGTAGACACATTTGCTTCTTCTGCATCATCTTTACTTAGTTTTGTGGTTCTCTGTCTAAATAGAGCAAAATGTTGTCATCACAACTTTTATGTTTTTACCTTTCCATACTGGACATGATCCCATCATACCATATATTTTTTTAAATGCCTTGTGGTATAATATTACAATAGTGGTTTTTATAGTATGTAAATACCAGTACATGAATATAAAAGTATAATATTGCACACTATTAACACAATATTGCCTCTGACTACAAAAAATAAAATAAAGAAATCTAAACTACTACTACTACTACTACTAATTATTATTATTATTATTATTATTATTATTATTATTTGAATTTAGTATTTTACCCCAAACTTTGTATAAGGATGATTCTGTACTACATTATGAAAGATATAACAGAATGAGTTGATATGCCATTTTGCTTTATGCAATATGTGTGTAAAATGGCCATATACAGGTTTTTCATACACAATGTATATATACACTGTATCTGTACACTTAAGCAAATGCATATGGTTTGTCCAATGTAATTGTGATGTCAATGTCAAATAAAATAATAATAAAAAATAGATAAACTGTATCTAATTTGTATATTTATGTGTTTTTAGGGCAACATGTAATAAAAAAGTGTAATAATATTTGTATTGATTGGAAAGATTTTCATAATAATATTTAATATTTCATAGGAATATTGATGGTTAATTTTCTTTCCCTATTCACTTGTGTCTCCCAAAATGCATAATAAACGTGCTTTAAGTCCTTGTGTCCTCTACAGTGGCCATGTATGAAATCGATGTCCTGTTTCGTAACAAAGAAATAGCATTATCAAGATTCTCGATTTGGGAGATGACACTGTGTTTAATACTAATCATTCAATAATATGGTACTGTGATGTGATACCATTAGAGTTCCACTGTACTCTACCACCAAAGTACTATTTTTTTTTTAATATGAAGTTTTAAATATGCTTTGAGTGAAGTCAGAATGATAGAAATTCTGTTAGATAATGAACAACTTTTGACTAACTAAGTGACAGACTGACAGATCGACCCTTAGAAACTCTGTTGACAGTGAAGGCTAGAAGATGGAGATTTCAGCTAGTGAACCCTAAAATAAGGTCTAAGTATTGATGTTGCGCCGTGCTCAGTGGTGCACCGCAGTCCAGTTATCACCCCTCCCTCAGGTGATGTGTAAAATCAGAGAAAGACCATTGACTGGGAAGTTCTTGTGATACCCCTACATTTAAAGGGTCCAGCCTACGAAGAAGACATGACTGTTACTCACTGGACCCAGGCAGCCATGCCAGGACTGACCTACTTCCAAATTAGAATAACAATACAGAAGGAAATGATGAATATTTCTTTGCATATATATCCATGTATTTATCAAGAATCCAGCACATGCTGGTGTTTCACACCTTTTTATATGGTAAAACCCTGTTAAATTGTACATGCATGGTGGATCAGTGGCTTGCATTACTTTGGTATGAGATGCATGTTAACCTATTTTAATTTGTGACAATCAAAATGTCAGTTGTGCTGCCCTGTTGATGATTCACATGCAATGCTGTCTCCATGCCATTTGACTGTACTTGTGTACTCTGAAATGTTATACAGTCATGGCCAAAAGTTTTGGCAGTGACATAAATTTTGTGTTTTGCAAAGTTTGATCCTTCAGTATTTGTAGATTATTTCCACATTTCTATGTTATACTGAAAAACAATGATAAGCATATCATACGTTTTAAAAACTTTTATTGACTGTATATATATATATATATATATATGTTATACTGAAAAACAATGATAAGCATATCATACGTATATATATATATATATATATATATATATATATGTATGACAAAACCATAAAAAATGTGTGTGTGTGTGTGTGTGTGTGTGTGTGTGTAATGAGTCAATATTTGCAGTATTGCCCTTGTTTCTTCATAATGTCTGCAATTCGCACTGGCATGCTTGATATTAGCTTCTGGGCCAAATCCTGACTGATGGCGATCAATTCTGGCCTTATTAGTTCTAAGAGTTGATCACAATTTGTGGGGTTCTGTTTGTCCAGTCGCCTTTTGAGGACTGACCACAGGTTTTCTATGGGATTGAAATCCAAGGAGTTTACTGGCCACGGATCCAAAATTTCAATGTATTGATCTTCGAGCCACTTCTGTATAACTCTTGCTTTGTGACATGGTGCTCCATCATGCTTGAAAATGCATGGATCATCACCAAATTGCTCATGGATCGTTGGGAGAAGTCACTCTTGCAGGATGTTTTTTATACCATTCTTTATTCCTGGCAGTGTTTTTGGGCAGAATTATGAGAGAGCCCACACCCTTGGTTGAAAAGCAACTTCATACATGGATTGTCTCGGGATGCTTCACTGTTTGCACGTCAGAGGACTCATGGAAGCATTCACCTTTTCTTCTCCAAACAATCAAATTTCCAGATGTCCCAAACAGTCAAAAGGGAGCTCCATCAGAGAAAATAACTTTGCACCAGTCTTCTGCTGTCCAATCCTTGTACTTCCTGCAGAATTTCACTCTGTCCTTGACGTTTTTCTTGGAGAGAAGTGGCTTTTTTGCTGCCCTTCTTGACACCAGGCTGTTGTCCAAAAGTCTTGACCTCACTGTGCATGCAGATGCTCTTACACCAACCTGCTGCCATTCCTGAGCAAGCTCTGCACTGGTGGTGACACGATTCTAGACATGTGCCAGTACTCGGTAATGTGATATATCACGGTAATGAATGGCAAGATATTGTTATCGTGGGACTTCCAAATATCGTAAATAATTATACATTTTAAAAATACTTTTCCCATCAACTAGTCAAAATGCACAACAACACTGTATGCTGCTTGAAAGAGGCGTGTGCGCTCTGATGTAAACAAGCACGCATGAGAAGCACATGGGAGAACCTGTGAGAGACCCGCTGAATGAAAACACATTCACTCTCTGACAGCAGATGGTGCTAAACTTCAGAAAATGCAGCCGTTACACTGGAAACCCCTTAAATAAAGCAGGCTGCACTACTTTCTAAAATGTATTTAAATAGATTTAAATATTGTTTAGATTTGTGGGTTTGCTATGTTGTACTTAAATATTTAGACTTAATAGGCTATTCATTTTCAAACTTTCAAACTTTTACATTTTAATCTGGACTACAACATGCCCTAGATATTGTTTGAATGTGTTTTTGATTCTTTATTGTTCGTTCACAGTTTACATTAGGGCTTCATTAGTTAACATAAGTTAATTCATTAGTTAACATAAACTGCCAATGAAAAACATTCTGAACATTCATTCATCTCAGGTATTCCAATATTTAATGACACATTGTTAAAATCGAAAGTTGCAACTGTTTTATTTAATGAGCTAACATGAACTAAGACTTGTTATTTTTTAACAAAGATTAATAACTTCTGTAGCAAATGTAGCTATTTGCTCATTGTGAATGTTAATTAACTAAGGTTAACTAATGTGGTCTTACTGTAAAGTGATAAATATTGGTTTTTTATAGGTTCCTTATCTGTGTAAAACATTTAGCTTTATATATTTTTTCTGTATTGCTTTATTGTATTTAAATATTCAGTTATTTTTGTTATAAGAAAAAAGTTATTAAACCTGTTATACTGTATTATGACCACTTTTTTAAAACTAAATTTCAATATTGTGATAATACCGATACCATGATAAAAGCATCAGCAATTAATCGCAACATGAAAAATTGATACCGGCATATCCCTACACGCTTTTGTAGCTGACTCCTTAGGAGGAGACGGTCCTGGCACTTACTGGACACTCTGGGACATCCTGTTATGACTAGTAAATTAATGTTAGCTGGTCATTTTGTGTCAGGATTTTTTTTTTTTTTTTTTGTGAAAAGTTTTTTTTTTGACCAATGAAGTTTTTAGCAATTATTTAATATGCATCTGATCACTCTTCACAATAATCTAGAAACGATGTGAATGAACACCACAACAGCTTAAGCAGCAAACTTTGTAAATCACAAAATTTATGTCACTGCCAAAACTTTTGGCTATGACTGTATAGTGAAAAGATAAGAGAAGAAAATGGCAAGGATAGACTTTATTTCATACATAATTATTATATAAATTAAATATTAAAGGTTATTTATTTTTCATTAAAGATTACAAAGATTTCTTAGGAATAATGTCCAATAAACCCAGGGACTAGAATCACATGAGATTTCAATGCAGCTTCCTAGACTGTAAAGTTAAATGCAGACGGTCCTTTTTCAAAAACAACTTTTTGTACTCAATCCCTGCAAAATCCAGCAATATCAGAGAGCAACTGACAAGAAATGGCTGATAGATTTTGTTGAGCTGCAATATCATAAATGAAAGTCAACCATACAAATACTCAAACCACGTCAAAAGTATTAAAAAGTCCATTGATGAATTGCTCTTTATAAACAAGTCAAAGATAAAAGCAGAACCTGGAATTATAGCCACTGAATTGCTCTTCTGCTACTCGCAGAAATAAAGATTTTTATTGTCCCTCTTTTAAACAAAAGGGAAATAATTAAATGAATCAAGGGCAAAGGTCCCAGGTGGAATACTAGTCACACCTCCTGATGTAAAAGACAAATGTTATAACCCCACACCCAATTTGGCAGGACATTACATCAAAATTTAATGGAGCTGTCAAGGCTATGCATAGCGCTGTGGCAGAGCTATGTTTGGATTTAATCCGGGGGCCTAGTCTCATTAGCCTCTCTCTCTTCCTTGTCCCAGCAAAGAACAGGAAGACTGGCTTCTGCAGGTCACATTTAATAGTTTTGGGCCCATCACACATCTTCATGCCTGGATTGCATGTCAGGAACATCTGTGTGTTCCCCTCACCTCACATTTGACTGGAGGATTAGAGCCAATAGAGACCCCGCAAATAATTGCTACGTGCGATAATGGGCCGAGTGATCTAAGTCACTTTAGCATAGTCATTTCCACTATGGCAAACAATCATGCTCTCTGACAGCTAAAAGAGCACAGTTCACTGTTCTTGGCCATTTTCTGAAATGCAAGCACAATCTCTCTTTTGGTTGATGGACCATAATTACTTGTCAAATTTCTAAAGCCCCATACACACCCTGGCATATATAAACCTCAATCAACTTCCCCGGTGATGTTTTTTGGTTAAACTTTTTATTTATTTATTATTTATTATAGTGGTATCTGTACCACTTTTTCTGTGTTCTAGTCAGAAAATGAAATAAAAGTTTCTTAAAGGATGTTCCTAGTCACAAAAACTGTGATTCATAAGTGTATATTATTCCAAACATGTCTGGTGTCATATTTTATGAAAAAGCACATAAAAACCAGCACAAAAGTATCACCAATATTTTTTCTAGAATTTCCCTTTTTCTATGATTGCTAGATTATGAAAGTAGTATAACTTACTAATGGTATTTTCCTCTGACTTTAAAGTAATAGATGCAACCAGTCAAAAATGCCCAGTTTGGTTAGTAATGACTAAGATGCTGTCAGGTATTGACTGTCCATCTGTTTTTTCCACCTGGTTTTTTATCTGTGCCCAGCTACAAATGCAAAAAGATATTCATACTGTAAGTTCTCTGGATGGAAAAGAAAAGTTGTTGTAGAACTGCAGATGGTGTAAATTTTTTGTGTATTTGGTTGCACTACTATCTTATCAATTTTAAGGCAAAAAGCCCATTAAACAGTTAACAATAACACAACATCAACAATACAAACAGTAATAATAATAATAATATTAATAATAATAATATAGGGGTTAATATCAATATAAAATGCTGTTTGCAATCAATTTTACATCTGTAATATGAATAGGATATTCAATGAGGAAAAATATTTTAAATATGCCAAGGCTTACAAAATGTACTAGTAACAACCACAGTGTACACTGTACTAGAAGAAGCCGGTCTCCCTCTTCCTATACCGCCTAGGTTGTAAAAATGTTACCTATTTCCATAGTAACTAAGAGTGTACCCTGTACTAGAAGAAGACCAGTCTCCTTCTTCCTATACCACCTAGGTTGTAAAATGGTTACCTATTTACATAGTAACTAAGTTTTAAAGTGAAGAACAGCCTTAACATGCACTCAGTGTTATGTGTAATCAACAAAAGTGGTCTGTAAGACAAGACTCTACCTTCACAGTTACGGTCCATGCAGCTGCAGGAAAAAATAAAAGCGAAGTGATAATATGGGTGGGGCACTGAAACACGGACATTGCTGGAGGTGGTACTATGCGGGCAGCTTGCTCTTGTCTGTATTGCTCTGGTCTCCTGGAAGAAATGAAAATTAGTTTCCATGTTGACAATCTTCTTGTCTTGGCAATAGAATTCTCTTACACAGAGGGACTCTGCTGCTATGTACCCGCTCTGTATGCCGGTCTCAGTGGCATTCATATTACATATTACTGAGAGTCATCTTAATAAATCAACATCTCATGAAAAGAATCAGAAATGCAAGAGTTTGACATGCAGTTGTCTCTGAGCAGAATAATGATTTGCCATGATAATGTGTCAGCTGCAATGAATTTGACTGTCGGAGCTGTCAAGATTCCACACACTTGCTGAAAAAATTTAAAATGCTGATTACATTTGAGAGTTGCTGTTTTTAACAGCCACACTGTTAACCACTGACTTGTCATTAGGACTTATATATAAAATATATCTCAATATTTTGTATGCTGTTAAAATCCTGAAAAATCCAAAATGTTTCCACGCTTTTTACTAAATGAAGACAAGGCAGGAGGATATTTAATCATGTTCATTTATTTTCACCAGTATAATAATACATAGTTTAAAACAGCAATGTTTAGTTGCATATATTTTTAATGAAATATTGAACATTGAATATGTTTCCCTGTTTAATACTTTAAAGCTGGGTTGTATCTGCTTGTAAAAGTGCCCCTTGCTGACACTGGTATAAAAGATAGTCTCACCTTAAACCCATACCATTGTTTGAGCCATTGTTGAGAATGAGCAGATTGCTGAAATTAGAAATTAACGACTGCACATTTTCATTTTTAATAGCTTTTTCTATTGTAAAAATTAGTCTCATCAGTATCAGTTTGGCTCATCAGCTGTATCATTTAAACCAATTGTACATTTTTTTCATTTATTTAATTTTTGATTCTTAATTATTAAAACACTATACTTAATAGCTCATTACCTAGCAGGGTCAATGATACTATTAAAGTCACATCATATCCCACAGATTATCTTATCCAGAGCATTGGTACATGCATTTTGTGTTGTTGTTGTTGTTGTTGCCATCATTGGTGCATGCTTTCAGTGTTCTATCATTTGCTTTCATTAATTTTTCACAAAAATTCCCCTCATAAAATGACGTGGAACTTCACTGGTTTTAATTCTCTGTTACAATAAAACATTTTTTTTTTTTCTGGGTTATCGTAATGCTTTAAATTGACACTGATGATCTGATATAATAAGATGCTCTGTCAACAGCAGTTTGTGAACAGCAAGGTGTGCAGAGATTGAGCAACTAGCATTTAGGGCTTGGTCTGTTGTTGACATCTCTTCTCTGTTGACACCACTTCTCATTTGTCACGGTCATGCTTTAGCTACTATCAAGACAGCAAAATTTGCTTGTAAGCACTTGCTGAGTTTATGTTTTATAATGAGGACCCAAGAGCCCTCTTTTATGGAATGTTGGGAACTGTTGCAGTCCAACGTCTCCCGGCATCAAGCCTCAGAAACTTCTGCACTGTTGATTGTTCCTCTCAAGAGAGTGTGTGCTGAGTATGTGGCTGCTCAATGTGCAATTCCTTGGATTAACTCCAGGATTATAATTAACACAGCCTCAGAATCACCTGTGGTAGGGCCACCTGGGTCAGATGAATCTGGATATACATCTCTGTGCATGCATGTATTTTGTTCCATATGTGTGGACTCAAAGGTAGTCGCCTTTGCTGTTTATTAAATCAGTACATATTACAGGACTATTATGTATTGCTTAATGTATTTTATAAAGCATCATGGGACCCAGACAATTTTTGACATCATAATTTCTTTATCAATCTGTTTGCACAAGTGATGCATGACATGGTCTTATACATTCCAGAACAAATATTAATGCTAATTCGTTTGCTTTCCCAGTGTTAACAGTGTGCTGTTATTAATTAATACCACATTAAACTGTCTTAATTTGATGAATGCTTTTTTAGTGTAGATAGTAAGTCAGTGTCAGTCCTTGCTGATTCGTGGCCAGCTTGTGATCAGCATCTCTGTTAGACTCAGGAGGAAGGTAGGTTTATAATGTAGGAAGTATATGACTTACTTTTTCTCTGTAATTCTAAAAATATATTGTTACCTACAGTATGGCATCTCCGTTTACCTGACCACATTTAATTTTTACAATGTATTAATAGATAAAAGTAGACTATTTCTTAGCTTTGGACATAGACTGTCTCATTAACACATCTTTGATGTACAAAAGCAACCGGTTTATTCACAAAATTGTAAATGTCATGGCTTTGTCAGAATCTAAGACATACCAATTAACAATGTCAAGCTGAAGTATATATCCTGAAATTTATAAATGTTAAATAACATGACTAATTGTTAATAAAGTGATGATTATTGTTATTATTATTATTATCTGCCCCTTTTAAAATTGGCCCGATCATCAGTTGATTTTAAACTATTTGGCAATGCCTGATAGTGCAGATAATTGCTTTTTTTGCCCCGATACAGTGGTACATCCCTAATTTCATTGTACTGGCTGTTACAATAATGAATATAATTACCAGAATTTGAATAATAGAGAAATTAATTCAGGTGTCACCCCATTCATTGGAATACATTCTGTCATCATTTGGAGCTGGCTCTCAGCCATGTGCCAATGACTTCAAAATGCAGATAAATGTACCAGACTTTTATTAATGAAGTGTCACTTCATCCCTGAAAGTTGTTGCACATGTTGCTCATGGAAGTGACAATCAAACGTCTGAAAAAAAAAAAAACCTAAAATAAAGGAAAAAACGAAAGTCAAGATGGCACACTGAGATTTCCCATAAAGCAATTTAGTGCTTTTGTTCACAGTCTCAGTAAAAAGGAAAAGAATCAACAGCTTTCAATTTTCCTGGAAAAAATCCTCTGATATTGTTCAACCTACAGTTTGTGTATAAATATAACAAAATAAAGATATTCATCAAATAAGTTAAAAGAGAAATTACACATGAAATTTATTGGAACATACACATGCAACTTGTGGCATTTTAAATTATGGCTAGATATATGTCAGAAAGGTTCTTTGAAGTAATCTATGATGTATGTGACCTTATTAGTGGCCCTGGAGAGAATCTCCATGGACATTGTCTCTGCTCACAGAACATTGCATAAGTGCAAATAAGTGCAAACATAGCCCACTTTCTTCGCTGGCTTTTTTTTTTTTTTACCGGGGCTATAACTCCATAAACTGCACACAACTTCGCGATCGCCTCAGAGTCAGTCCCCTTAAATTTCATATGAAAACGGCAGCAGACCGGTCTCCTCCCCGTCTTTCAGCGCGCTCTTCAATCCGCAGACCGCAGCGGAGCAGCGCGAGTGGACTCAAACAGAAACAGAGGACACACCACAGCTGTTTCCTCCAGCGAAACTCTAGCCCTTAAACACATAGCCTATGAAGGCATATTTTAATTAATACTTATTTAAAATACTTAATGTTTATTATACTTTACTTATAAATACATACTGTGCAAAAGTCTTAGGCACCTTAGTATTTCACCCAAAGAATGGTGTTTTCAGACAGTTATTTATCTTTTGCTGTAGTGTGTCTGTTTGCTGTAGAGACATTTAGTTTGTCTCAGTTTATCTTTTCTTCATGTAATCACAGACAGATTCGATGATGGTGAGATCAGATCTCTGGTGTGGAGCACTGGCTGTCGTCAGACTGCTTGTGCATTCAATCGATCTCACTAGATTATTATTAAAATTAATGGCAAAATTAACACACAATTGTTTGGAAATGTAAAACTGATATTTCCTACTGACACACTACAGCAAAAGATATAAATAACTGGCTTAAAACCCTTTTTCGGGGTGAAAATACTAATGTGCCTAAGACTTTTGCACAGTACTGTACTTTACAAATGACATTGTTGCTACTGTATAAAGAATGACCATACAGTCATTCACAGAACTAATTAAAGACAGTGACAGACAGCACTCATTATAACTAAATATCAGAGTGATTGACAGAGATACAGTAGAAACATTATGTGTGGTTTTGTATTAAATAATGACCCAGATCGTGAAATACATTTATTAGCCTTCGAGTAAGTGAAGCACAACTTGGGAAATGAGAGCATCCAAGGAGTGTGTGAAAGCTATGGATTTATTTTTTAAAAAAAATTAATGTTCTTTAATGTTATCCATAGTTTTTTGTGGTCTTTTTTTTTTTTATTTTTAAGTATCGGTTCAGGCAGCGTTTAGGCCACCCCGGCACCGTTTTAGAAGTATCGATATGGCACAGGTATCGTAAAAAACCCAATCGATACCAAACCCTAGTCTTTCTGGTCAACGTGGTCAGAAGGCTGGTTTTAGAGGGGTTTTGACCACTTCCTTAGCTGGTCAGGCTGGGAGACCATAACAACCAACTAAAACCAGCTTGACCAAGCTGGGAGACCAGCTTAAACCAGCTAAATTTAGGCTGGTTTTAGAAGTTTTTTTTTTTTTTTTTTCAGCCAGGATAGAATAATCGTTATTAATAATCGTGATTATTATTTTAGTCAGAATAATCATGATTATCAGTTTAAACCATTACCGTGCAGCCCTACTTTAAAACCCTTTTTTTGGGGTTGGAAATACTAATGTGCTAAGACTTTTGCAGCCCATACCAAGCAATCGAAATATATTCCTATTCTATATTCACATGAAATCAAATTTGACACTGTTTGCTTACTGATGTAATGATGCACATTAAAAAAAAAATAGTGGGTGTATCGTGATAAAACAATAAAACAAAAAAGAAATTGGTATAATCAATAAGACTCTATTAACACATAGAAGACCAACTGGATAAAAATAAAAAAATTAAAACTAAGTATCCTTAACAAAAAAAAACACTTCCCTTGAACTGTTAGTTTGCTATGAGCGCTAAAAACTAAACCCACCTTGAAAAAACTCCCGTTATTTGAATGATTCAATTTCAGTTAGAAATATTTCACAATACTGAAGAAAAGTAGGTAGCAACTTTTGGTTCACGCTGACTTTAATGTAAAATAAGATGATGATGATGATGATGATTATTATTAAGGCAACGCTAGTCTCAACCTCAGACGTCACGCCCACGGACCGCTGGTTAAATGTCTGATGCACAAGGGATACAAAAGTGGAAACATTTCAGGAGTGTCCTAAGTCATCATCGGATGTGGTTGAATTCCTTACAGGATTTTGACGTGTTCTTTGTTCCTTAATGTTAACAAGAGAACCGTGGCGCCAAACCTCCTCACAACAGAAGAAAGCCCCTGTGTTTACAACTGTGACGATGAGCGCTTATTAGAATAAACTAACGCTGGATTTTCATCAAGTATGTGAAAATATTTAAAGTTTGCGGCATGAGAATCTTTTAAAATATGTCAGAGAGTTTTACACACCGGTTCTGTTTTTATTGTGGCTACATTTCCATGCCTCGAAAATGTGCTGCATGA
Organism: Cyprinus carpio; assembly: GCF_018340385.1. Classification (NCBI taxonomy): domain Eukaryota; kingdom Metazoa; phylum Chordata; class Actinopteri; order Cypriniformes; family Cyprinidae; genus Cyprinus; species Cyprinus carpio. Next base: position 6,644,164 of record NC_056609.1, read on the forward strand.
ACGAAACCAAACTGTGGATTGGTTGTTTGGCATGTTCAGTCAAATGGCTTCATGGGCGGACATTGGCCAATGAAAGCTGCCATGAATTCCAGACCTTCAGTCTTAAAGTCTGGCTACGTGAGACTAAGGCAGCGCAAGATGGTAGTTAAACCATGCCATTTTTTCTAAGACAGGGAAAACAATGATATCTCATTCTGTTGTTGCCCCTATAGCTTTGAAGCTGTTAGAAACCAGAAAATTGCAAAAAAAAAGAATGACAGATGTGTGATAAATTCTGTTTTTTCTTTATTGTGTTGTTGAGTGCCGATATGATTGTGCACCCACCGAGCCTTTCTGAGTGCAATGAACTGGAGTCAAACCAAGTGCCTCCTGACTTTGCTGCAGAGTTCAAGGATGGAACTCGCACCACGGTTCATTGTGTACATAATGAGCCTCCTTTCAGTGGGTGTCAAGCACTCTGTTAACTGTGCAATAGATCCTCAGTTTCCAGAATGCTTAAAAGCCACAGACGTTAAGGCTTGATCGATTTAGGTCTGAAGGAGATATGGGGGAAACTGTCTGCATCTCCAAACCCCTTGAAAACAGGTTTCCATGAACTGTGTTATTTATAAAAAAAATACAATGCATTCTAAAGTTTGCCATGAGTCATCCAATCCAGAGAGAGAATTTTACTGGTGATAAATGCGGAAAAATGCGGAAGAGCTCTTACTTTTAATTTACTGATACATTCTGAAAAAGTAAAACAACAAGTGCATGTATTCTTTCACTCTATAATGCTGAATATATGAAAAAGATATCTTTTTGCTGAGCTACACTGGAATGTAAAACACTCTAGATAGAGTGTAGTGTAGTCGACCTAAAAGAATGCAACAGTGGCCTACTGGGAATAAAAATCACATATCATTTTTCCATAGGGAAACTTATTTTAACATATAAACACATAATAATGTATAAAGCTTTGAAGATGGTCCTACCTTGAGCTTTGAGCTTGGTGATCAAAATGATAAATAGTAAAGCATAATTTCAACACTTACCGATAACCCACTGACCACCAACCATGAAAAACGAGGCAAGCAGTGACCAATCACTTCCATTAAGCATTGTGAATAAAAGAATACCCCCTTTAATTACACTACTAAACTACTACTACTACTAATAACTATATAAATGAGCTGTATTTTTAGTAGTTTTTTTGGTTTTTAAATCTACTGATTTTTTTTTTTTTTTTTTTTAAGCCCTAATAGGGGAAAAAGTCTTCCAGATCCAAGGCTGCTGAAAAAAGTGAATGGTGCCGTGTCTGTATTGTGAAGTCCCCCATTTAAAAATATTATAGATTTATAGATTGTTGCTATAATAATTCCCTGAGAGCAGGGTTCAGTTTGAAAGCCTGTATTTTCTTTCTTTTCCTTTCTTCTTTTTCTTTCTTTCCTTTTCTTTCTTCTTTCTTCTATCTTTGTTCTTCTTTCTTTCTTTCTTTCTTTCTTTCTTTCTCTCTCTCTCTCTCTTTAATGGTGGCTTCTTGTGGCAGTCTTACAGATATGGCGCTTGAAATGTGAGCTGTAGAACCTATGACATAAGTCATAATGTTCCATTTGCTGTATCTGTCAGAGCTTATTCATCACTGCAACTGATGATCAGGCTGCTTCAGGGTAATTCTACAGGCACTAAAATGATGCTGGAAAAAGCATTATATGCCCAGAGAGGACCCGTTTGTTGATTGATATTAAATGTGAATATTTAGGAGAATTTTTGCAGTCACTCTCACATAACTGTCTAAACCATGACTGAAAATCACCCCAAATTCCAAAATAAATAATATAAATAAAATACACACTGCTCAAAAACAATTAATAGAACACTTTGAAAAAACACATAGATATCAATTGGGGAAAAATATAATGCGCTATATATCGATATAGAGTGATATGGACTCTGTAATGGTTAAGAATGCAAAGACAACCCCCCGAAAATCAAAGTGAAAAAAAAAAACGAATCTTGCAGCAGGCTATTCCATTTTGCTGAAATTTCATTGGCAGCAAACTCAGAATGGTACTTCAGTTAGTTGTATGGCCCCCATATGGCGTTAAATGGGGGCAGGCTCTGACAACATCGGTGGCATGATCCTAATGAGATGATGGATGGGTTTTCTGGACCAGGATCATCACTGAGCTCCTGGACAGTGTGAGGTGCAACCTTGGTGGTGTTGGTATTGGGTTTGGTGGACTGAAAAATAATGTCCCAGAGGTTTTATATTGGATTTAGGTCAGGCGAGCGTTGGGGGCCATTAGTGGTATCACTTTCTCATCCTGCAGGAATTGCCTCCATACTCTCGCCACAACACAGGGAAGCCGGAAGGCCGGACATTGTCTGGGTGTCGGGGCACCAGAGGGGACCCCAGGACCCCACACTGCAAACCAGTGTATAGGTCTGACAATGGGTCCAAGGATTTTCATCCCAATACCTAATGGCAGTCAGGGTGCCATTGTCTAGCCTGTAGAGGTCTGTGCGTCCCTCCATGGTTATCCCTCCCCAGACCATCACTGACTCACCATCAAACCAGTCATGCTGAACTATGTTACAGGCAGCGTAATGTTCTCCATGGCTTCTCCAGACCCTTTCATGTCTGTCACATGTGCCAGTGACGGGCCTGCCAATTCTAGTGTTCATTGGCAAATGCCAATCAAGCTCCACAGTGCTGGCAGTGAACACAGGGACCACTAGAGGGATCATCGGGTCGGGCCCTCAGGGCCACCCTCATGAAGTTCTGTTTCTGATTGTTTGGTCAGAGACATTCACACCAGTGGTCTGCTGAAGGTCTATTTGTAGTTGGCTAGGCAGTGATCATTTCCTGTTCCTTCTCCTTGTACAAAGGAGCAGATAACCAGTCCTGTTGATGGGTTAAGGACCTTTCTATGGCCCTTGCCCAGCTCTCCTAGGTAGAGTAAACTGGCTCCTGGAATTTCCTCCATGCTCCTTGCGACTGTGCTGGGAGGAGACACATCAAAAACTTAATAACTTTCTATAAAGATAACTATTACAATATGCCAAGAAACTTAAATATACGTTAAGCATATTAGAATAATGTATCACCCTTATATATTAATTAATATAAATATATATTCATTACAAACTATATATATATATCTAGTGTAATGTACTGTTTGGAATATTGTGTTTCAAATGCCCGTGACAGCAGGTGGAAAAATAGCATTTGCTAAAATCTGGTACAAAAACATCTTTTTCGTAAGAGTAATGTATGTTGTACCATTGTCCATGAAAAATAAAATCTATGTAAATAGAGATACACACAAACACAAACACTAACACAAACATATATTAACTGAACAAAACCTATTAAATGCAACCCTTTTGTTTTTGCCACCATTTTTCATGCGCGGAACTTCACAGGGTCTAAGACTTTTTTTATATGTACCACAAAAAGGCCTCCCCTATTTCTCTCAAAATATTGTTCACAAATGTTATGTCTCTAAATCTGTGTTAGTGAGCACTTCTCCTTTGCTGAGATAATCCATCCACACACACATGTGGCGCATATCAAGATGTCACCTGGACATGGCCAAGAGGGCCTCGGCAAGCAAGGGCACCACCACCATTCATTGTAGTCACCTGTCTATTTAAAACCAGCTCAGTCCGGGGCCTTAAACTAAAGGTGGGTTGTACCACAGTGCGATTTGGTGGTCGGGAAAGATAAGATCGTATATGTCATTTTGCACAACGTCATGGAGTGGAGTTTATCTGAAAATCACGACGCGTGGACGAGAGGGTGATCTACGGACATTGATTGTACAAACCTGACAATTTCTGAAGCCATCGCACAAAGTTTGATCGGCGGCGTTCGACTTGAAACGCAGCGCTGCAAAGACTGATCACTGTATGATCATCAAAGTACAGCGAGAGCGATAAGAGAGCACACGGGATCCAATGCATCTTGAATCACTCTCGCGGTACTTTTGATGTCATACAGTGAATCATTCTGTGCAAAGTCGAACGCACCTAATATAAATGCTCTCCCTCTCTCCTAACTGCATCTAAAATATTGATACAAGCCGTGACCTGTTTCCCTACACATACAGGTTCTTTTTCAGCAACAGGAAACCGGGACGTCTGGTCACCTAGTGTGTGTGTTGTGTGTGTTCTTGTATATGGTTTAGGGGGGGACCACAGATGTCTATAGATGAAATGGGTATTACAACGTAAACATGGTTTTATGAGGTCACTTCCTGTGCCCTCGTAAACAAAAATGGGCGTTTAAAAAAATACTAAACGGTGTTTTAATGAAATTTTTAACATGCATTTTTCCGTGATGGATAGAGGTAGTGGTTAGTGTATGGGGATAGAATATACAGTTTGTTCACAGTATAGAAAACCGTTTACGTTCCTAAACTCATATTTTATTTTTTTTGTGTGGGTGTGTGTGTGTGGTGAGAGAGAGAGAGAGAATTAAAAAGCACATCCCCGGTACATGCTGCTAGAAACATCATACAGCGCGCGCTGTTTCTGCCAGAGTTCAACGAGTGTATTCTCTTGGTCAATAGTCCACATTCGCTGTGGAACTGCACGTCTTCGTCTTGTCTTATTCTGTGGTTTTCCTAGTTCGTGATTGGTTCAACTTCAGATAGATCAAAACAAATCGGGCTCGTTCAACTGCCACGTCACGAATTTACCAAACCGATAGCTTCACAAAACTTTTAAGACAATGTGTTAAAAATGATCGGGAGGGTCGGGCTCAGCTCTTAATTCCTCGCACATGATACGAGCCGCAACCATACACGATTTCCTCATGATTGAAGAAAACTTGTATGCGAAACTCGTACAACAGCAAAAAATCACACCCTGCCACAATATATACACTGAAACAAAATTTCACAATGCAACACTTTTTGTTTTTGCCCCCATTTTCCCATGAGCTGAACTCAAAGATCTAAGACTTTTTCATATGTACACAAAAGGCCTATTTCTCTCAAATATTGTTCACAAATCTAAAATCTGTGTGTTAGTGAGCACTTTTCCTTACTATCGTTCTTACCAAGAAAAATTTTAAAAAAATCCATCCACCTCACAGGTGTGGCATATCAAGATGCTGATTAGACAGCATAATTATTGCACAGGTCTGCCTTAGGCGGGCCACAATAAACAGGCCACTCTCAAAATGTGCAGCTTTTTTATCACAGACAAGCACAGTTGCAAAGTTTCGAGGGAGCGTGCAATTGGCATGCTGACCTGCCGGGAATGTCCTCCAGAGCTGTTGCCCTTGAATTGAATGTTCATTTATCTGCCATAAGCCATCTCCAAAAGGCATTTCAGAGAATTTGGCAGTACATCCAACCAGCCGTGCTCGTGGCTGGTGCCCGGGTTGGTCACCCACTGCTTTCTTGGAATGGAGTAGAGAGAGTAGTCGTCTGCTGCTGTCTCATGGAGAGGCTCTCCTCTATTCGTCGGTGAGCACGCTGCTTTATGTGCCGGCGGATGGAACGAAGCCCCCGGGGCGGCCGATCAACCCTGGATTGCCTGTGAGGCAGGTGCGGCCTCTTGAGTTTACATGGCAAACGCTGATGTTGGACTCGGGATGCCTCGTCCCACTCCCCAACCCCAGCGATGTCCTGGGCCTGGCTGAATAATATGGTGTTAGTAAGGGGAGACACAAGGGGTGGGGTTGGTGATTTGACCCCCGACCAGACCTGTAAAAGCTGCAAACATCAGGGGGGGACGAGGCCGTATCCGTGTTATGGAGTTGGCCACTTCAAGCCCAATTGCTGCACTAGGAAGTGGAAGTCATGGAGCACAAGGAACCACTGCATCACCCGTGTTTGTGTCTTCGGGCCGGCCAATCCACTGGAGGGGTGCGTGGTTCGTAACGATGAGTGAATTTACGGCCCAGATGTAATTAGCCAGCGCCAGGATGCTAACCCACGTTGGATTGCACGATCTTTTCCTTCTCCAAGGTGGGCGTTGATTTCTTCTCGGCCTGGGGAAAAAATTTTTCCCAGGCCCCTTTTTTTTTTCCTGCTGATAAAATGACCTGATTGATCATCACCTTCCTGAAACCTGGGAGAGGACTGCTCCCAAGTCCTGTTGTCGGAGGCATCCGTTGGCAAGCAGGAAGGTACAGCTGAACGTCCGGGGCTTGGTCGAACCAGCTCACGAGGTTGAGTGGCTGGTCTTCACATTCTGGAAGGAATCCGCCTGCTTTCGGTGTCCCAGACACTTCTCTGCTGCCCCTTCCCCCCCCCCCTGGTAAGGTCTGGGTCGGGGTGGGTGGGGGGGCGCTAGGATGAGAAAGTGTAGGATGAAAAACAATGATAGTACCCCACAAACCCCAAGAAGGCTCATATCTGGAAAAAACTTTTTGTTTTCCCCCCCCCGGGGGGGGGTTTTGCTGGGTTTCGTGAGAGAAACCACAGCGAACCCGCATCAAACTTTTTTTCCCCTGGGGCGTGATTGAGGCCCCGTCCGAGCTGGGAAGCCCCGGTACTTTTGCTCATCAGGACAGACCCAGGCGACATTTGCGAGGGTTGGGGGTTCGGCCAGCCCTGTGTAGTTCCAGCAGCACCCTCCACAGATGTCCATGGTGGTCTTCCCAACGCTCGAAGTGGATTTACCATGTCCATACAGGTAATGCTGTCGGCGGAGGACTGGTTGGGCCACAGCAAGATGTCCATCATGCGCGGGGTAAGTGGCCCGTAACCCCGTGCATCCTGAAGGGAAGGGTCCGGTATTGTCCACTGGCGGTGCTGAAGGCTGTTTTGGGTTTGACAGTTTTGGAGATGGGCACCTACTTTAATGATTCATCAGTGCTTATCTATCAGTGTCTGCACTAGTTGATATATCCTTTCGTGTCCACAAGCAACTAACATAGTAAACACTTTTTTTATTTATTTTCAGTTCAGGCGTAAAGCAGCCCTGTTAGAACAGGAGTGATTTCATCATCCAGCTCCAGTTCAGGTCTCATTCAAATAGTGTCTTTACAACTGAGTTAAATAGTATTGCTGAATATGAAGTGTCCCCAACCAAAACAAGCCAAAGGCACTAGTTGCAGGGAAACTTCTCCTGCCCAAAAGCACATCAGGCTTCCTGCAAACAGAGAAATAACCAGGTCGGTCACCTATAAGATGTGAGTTTTTAATGCATTCTGTTCCAATAAGGAATCTTCTGAATGTCTGAATGGTAGAAGAGTAATAAAGTAGTCCGTTTGGTGGCTTATCACATGTAACAATATCTCTAAGGAGATGAAAAATGGAGTCATGAATCATACTTTGTAAATTGTCAGAAGGAAAATCTTGTCACAAAGACTTTGTACCAAAATTCTCAGACTTTAATTTCTACAAACCGATGAAAGTCTAAACAAAAAAGAATGGATGAAAAAAGTTGTTTCTCACACTATTTAAAAGAGACTGCTTGCACAGATTCAGACTACATAGCAAATTCATAAAACCAGGAAGACGATATAGACCTGGGTAATGTGTTGTGCCTGGTAATGGCATGGGATTGGTAACGTGGTTGGGACTGGGCCATGTCATCAGCCATTGTAGTGAACATCACTATAAATGCAGCTCGAGACAGCATTGAAATGCTATGGCCTTTGGCAGCGCTGGTGATTGGTGGGACTGGAAATGGGCGACGGTTGGCATTCCCCGCAGGATCCTTATTTCGTTTAAAAAATATTTTTCACCTTAATATGAATTTGGATAAGAAAGGTACTTCTTTTTTCCAAATTGAGGACTTTTTTGGCACCGTCATGTTACTACATTGAAGAGGCGGTGAAACGGCGGTGTTAATTAGCATCCTTGTGCTAGTTTTATTGAGTGAAACAGATCTTATAGACAGAATCGTTTTAAACCAGGCAGAGAGGTCAATACCGTAATGGCAAGGTCCGGATCTTTCAGCATAAAACCAAAGCGGAATCCACAATGGCGGGGATCGGAATAGGCAGGCAAAAAGGGGTCAAACAGAAACAGCAGTCCAATCAGGCCTCCAAATGCCCAATGGGCAAATCCCACGACGATCAAGAACGTGGAAGAACAGGCAGAATTCATACAACAAACAGGCAGGCAGAATATACAAATGAGAGAACGCTTGGTAAGGCAGGTTAATCATAGAACGGAGTAGAGAAAAGACCAGGTACATCTCAAGGGTTAAACCACTCTGACTTTGGGTTTAAATAGTGTTCAAAACAGGAAAACAAACAAAATGACTGTAAAAGCAGAGGGAGCAGGACAGGCAGGAGTCCAGGTGAGGGATCCCTCTGCTGGTGCGGCGTTACAGAATCCCCCATGAGTGCCTGGGGGGCAATCGGCTGGCGAGCTGACGGTCAATGGTGGTTGTGGCGCTGGTTGATCAGGTCTGAAAGTCCTCCGTGAGAGAGGGATCCAGAATGTTGCTGGCGGCTAAACCATGGAAACCTATCCTCAGGTCCATAAGGCCCTCCCAGTCCACCAAGTATTGGAGGCTGACCCCATCTCCCTCTAGAGTCCAGTAACTCATTGAGCTTGTAAGATGGTGCTCCATCGGACGTCCGAAGTGGTAGCATTTCCTGAGTCTCAAGGATTGGGGTCAGCAACCTGGTTGAGTAGCGGAAAACGGACAGGATGGAGTGAGATACGATAATTTGCGGAAGGCTCTAACTGGTAGTGTGAAACTCATTAAATTCGTCCTGAGAATCTTGAAAGAAGTAACCTATACTTGGGACTGAGCTTCTTGCTTGGGTAAGCCGCAACTTGAGGTCCCTCATGGAGAGCCAGACCCGCGGTTCCTGGTTGTTAACGGAGGGTGGGGCAGGACGTTGACGTGTTGTCCTGGAGTTCACTGTACTCGCACAGCTCGTTGAAGGTGTAAGTTTGTTTGTACTATACCACACACTATCAGTAACGACGGATCTAGTGTTCCAGCAGGACCCGAAAGGAGGGTTCCACCAGACCATGGGAACATTGGGGGTTGGTAGCCAAGGACTCACTGGAAGGCGAGGTCGGGGGGACCTGGGGGGTCTTTTGGGGGTTTTTTTTTTTGGGGGGATGGAGTCCCGTGCGTGGTTTTGGCATATTTGGCCCCATGGGAGGAGTCCGACCATCAATGCTGTTTCTGGCCTGTATTAGGATCGGAGATATCGGGCCCCCGTTCTTGGTTTAAACCGTTAAAATGTCCCGTTTGCTTGTGGGTGGTAAACCAGACGTAGAGCTGGCGTTACTTTCAAGGTGCCATGAAAGAATGTCCCCTCCAAACTTGGGATGTGATAACGGTTGCCGTCTGTCACTGACAATATCTCCCGGGATGGTGTAAGTCCTGAAGACAATGAAACAATGCCTGTGTGGTTTCCATGGGCGTGGGAAAGTCCCTTTTAAAGGGACCAAAACCAATTGACTTAGAGAAGCGGTTCTAGGCTAACTAGTGTGGTTAGTGAAAACCACTGGAAACCAAGGTGGCGAATGGGGAAGGGGAGTTGTTGATGGGGCAAGTAGGTTGAGAGGAGTACTGAGGGTAAATGCCTTTTTGGTCCCCTTATATTGGGAACAGACCTTGACATGATTTACCATAGGCAGTGATATCGTTCTACAGTGGAGGCCCACCAGCAATGACGTTTTCGTACGTATGTGAAGTGTGAGGGATATATCCAGGATGGGCCATTGCATTACCCGGTGGACATGACCTTTGTGGAACGTAGTGTTTCTTGGGCGTGCCAGTTGGCCAGAGCCTGGTTCTTGAAGCTGTTTGCGCTGTATTTCTTCCATGATATCCCAGGTAATTGCGGCAATGAATACAGACGATGGGGAGTATGCTCTTTCTGGAGTATGGCTGTCGAGGGGAAGGGTCATACTATCTGAGAGAGCATCTTGCCTTTACTGGTCTTGCTGCGCCCGGACAGGAGTAGGTCACAGTGAACTGGAATCGGGTGAAGAAAGAGAGAGGGACCAGCGAGCTTGGCGTGGGGTGAGTTTTTTAAGCACTTTTGATATATTCCAGGTCTTGTGGTCAGGTAATCACCTGGAAAGGGGATGGACGGCTCCCCTCGAAGCCAGTGTCTCCATTGTTCTAATGGCTGCTTTCTCCATGGACATGAGTTCCTTTTATTTTCCAACATCCTAGTTTTCTCTCTGCTGCTGTTAATTTTCTCGAGAAGAAGGCACAGGGATAACAGTTAACCAGGTTGGCCATGGCGTTGTGAGAGCACGGCCCACATTCCAAAACAAGAGTCAGAAAAGCATCCACCTCCACTATGAACAGAAAGATTCGGTTCCGGATGCTTTGAGGGGATGGGGGCGGGGGTGGTAAAACCTGCCCTTCAGATTATTGAATGCTTTGAGTGGCCACTTCCTCATTCCACTTAAGGTTGGATTGCTGGGCCATTAAAAAGAGATGTAAAGGGTGTAGCAAACCCATACTGTAATTTCCTAATGAATTTGCCTGTAGAAAGTGCATCAAACCCCAGAAATCTTTTGTAGGCTCTTTGATAGTTATGTGCTGTTGGCCATTTCTGTCCTGGCCTTGACCTGGCTCCGTCCATCGTGACCCCTTGATGAATAATATGATAAACCAATGCACTTACATTCTGTCTTACAGAAACTCACACTTCTCTGCTTTAACATACCATTGATATTTAGTAGTCTAGTGATAATGGTCTTGGAAATGGTTAATATGTTCCTCTTCAGACTTCGAGTAGATCAAAGATGTCCAATTGTAGGGCTATTACGTACCTGGTTTTTATGAGTGTCTCGGAAAATCCGCCGTTGATGAATGATTGGAAGGGGCCTGGCTGTAGCGTTTGCAAGTTCCAACGGCAGAACATGATATTTTGTAGTGCCCCTGAGTGGTGAGGAATGCAGTTTTTCCATTCGTCGCTCTCTTTAAAAAGTCGGATCAGGTTTATAGGCACTCCGTAGATCAAGTTTTTGGTGTATATTGTAGCCCTCACGGGACTGTTCTATGGGATTGAAAGAACCAAGTGGCAAGGTCCGGTGTCGGGAATTTGAACGGTGTGGACATTAGTTCCAGTCATCTATGAACAATACATGGCCTCAGTCCGCCATCCTTTGTTTCTCACAAAGAACCCACTGCTGCAGCTGGTGAAGTAGCCCCGGGTCCGAATTAATCCAGAACTTAAGGATTCCTTCATCTATTCCCCTCCATGGTCTTGGGTATCAGTTTCTGGATAATGGGTAAATGTTACTTTTGTGAGGCCATAGCATTGGGGAGTTAAATCAAATAGGACAATCCCCCAGGGCGGTGAGGGGTGGTAATTTGTTGTACGCCTTGGTTTTACTAAAGACTTCTGCCAAGTCGTCATAACATGGGGGAATATTAACTGCCTTGGTACTTGTGGGTGACTTTTCTATGCTAGTCATATAACATTGTTGGGCACACTGGGGAAAGACAAGTCACTCTCACAGAAAGCACGGACCTTTGGTCACACTAAAACCTGATGCAGGAAAGGACGGGGGGTCATGAACAGAACAAGCCATTGGAAATACTAGAAGACTTTTATGCTTGGGAGAGTTGATGACATAGAGAGTGATATGGATTACCTGGTGCAAATAAACCAACTTGAAGGGTTAATGTACTTGGAGTCTGATGAAATATTCCATCCCCTGCGGAAGTGCTATCTGGTGGAGTGCTCTTATCTGTGAATGGTGTTGTGGCTTGGTCGGGCTGAATAGTATAGTGAATATTTCTTGATGAGTCCCTGTGATGTGGTTTAATGCAGCTGGCAGAGTCAATCATTGCTGGCTACATGAAACCGATCATTTCTTCAGGTTCAGGGTGAGAGGACTTGAAAGACTGGTTACTTGGCATAGAGAAGTGTTCCATAGTTACATAGTGGGGTAGTTGGGCCTGACAGTGATGGCCTGCTTCACCGTAGTAAAGTCACAAACTTAGTTGACATCTCCTGGCTCTTTCATTCTCAGAGAGTTTGGAAAATCCTCCTTGCCTGGATTCATCACTCAGCTTGGCGGTAGATGATGTTATGAATTGATTAACATTTGGGGAAATAGGTGGAATCTCTCTAGTAATGCTTCTTCGTGGGGCTTGTCTCATCAGATTATCGATCTTAATGGTGAGTGTTACAAAGTCAGAGAATGATAAGCTCTCCCCTTTACACACCAGTTCTGCCTGTAGATCAGCGTTGAGGATTCTCTGAAACACAGATTTAGGTGTGTGGTTTAGATTTAAGAGAATACACGTTTTGGGGTATTTTCTCCTGATAACCCGAAAAGAACTTAAATTACACTTTCAGTTTTGATCGTACAGATAAGAGCAATACATCAATCGAATCTGTAAAGCGGTCTACTTTTTTTTGTATACAGACATAATAACAACAAAACTTTGTGCACTTATAAAATAAAGATAACAAACAAGGAGTGCTGTCTGCAGCCTTTGTCTGCGCTTATCTTCATTTACAAACGTGTCATTAAAATGAACTGTAACTCAGTGAATACTCAACACAGAGACATGAGAGAGATATCTATAGAAAGCCTGACATGTCTACTTTTAAAATAAACAAGTGCTGCCGAAAACAAATATTCTGCATTAAAATGAACTGTAACTCAACAACACAATGTCCGTTTTTCACGTCTCCCTTCATTATCTTCTAATGCGACCACGCCCCCGCGCTGAACGCGCTTTTGAGATTCTAATGTTTCACTGAAGCGCGCGGCTTGAATACGCCCACACAACAGAAGACAACGCTTAGAGATTGTGTTCTTCAAGTTTTTTTTTATTTTACTGTTTGCTTCGCGATGAGAGGAATAAGACATAATTCACCAAAAAGATGTGATGTGGTTGAGGATTTGAGTTTTGGATTTCCTCAGAAAAAAAAGAATGAAGCACTTTATTCAGCAGAGATCATAAACATGAGTAAGTCTCTTTTTATTTATTTATATACTTGTACTAGTTTTCACATAACGTGTAAACATTTTACTAGTTAGACTTTTTCCAAAGACTTTTTCCAAACTATAATTCCTGACTAAATGTATAATCAAGTGAAATATTATGAAGTTTCAATAACAATATACACTACTATATAATTCAAAAGCTTGATGTAAATAATATAAATGTACCAATAAATGTAACAAATGTAACAAACAATGCTGTTCTTTCAATTTATCCCCCCTAAAAAACCTGAAAAAATATTCTCAGCTCTTTTCAACATTAATAATAATAATAATAATAATAATAATAATAATAACAACAATAAATGTTTTTTTGTAGAAAATAAGATTGTTAAAAGGATTTCTGAAGGATTGTGTGACTGGAGTAATGATGCAAAAAATTCAGTTTGAAAGTCAGCTTTGATTGTTCTTAATAAACTGTTTAACTGCACTCACAAGTGAATATTAAATTATGTTGTGGGATAATTAAATATATTCTAAATAAACTACAAACATAAAAATTATAAACATTTATTTTGTCCTCACACTCTTTCTTGTAACTCATCCCTCTCAGTGACACAGCTGACTGAATGGCTCATTATGCAGCTCATTATGCAGGCCTTTGTCTTCTCAGGTGCGAATTCATGATAGTTGACGCCTACTCGCATATGACTTTTCACCAACAAAAAGTGTCTTAGAAAATTTAAATCAATATATTTTTTATCTGTAAGTGGGTAAACAAGATGATTTTCACATCATTTAGAAAAAAAAATTCTAGGCTACAAGCTCCAGTTCTCAAAAGTCCTGGGAACCAATGTGCTGTATGTGTTTTATTGCCTTATTCAAGTGATTTAACATTTTTAGTTTTTCACTAACCACGATAACTTTTTTTTTTTTTTCTCAGAAACACAATCATGTACATACATGCTGCTCACATATTATTATAGCCCAGTTTGTGCTGATTACAGTGAGATTAGGCTTTAGCCATTTAGATATTTTATAAGAATGAAAAAGGCACAAATGTCAGGGCCATGACAAACTTCTCCAGGCCCCAAAAAAATAAAAAAAAAAATACCCGGAGACCCAGAGGGTTAAGAGAGACATCATTCCATCATCTTTTGAGCAGCAAAGTTCGTTCTAAACAAGAATGGCAAACTCGCGGCTGTACTGTTGCCTTGTGATAATTGCAGAAAGCTGGTTTTGTGTATCCTTGCCCGCCTGCGGGATCTATCATGCACTTCTTGCACATTGTTGGGATGAAGTAATCGACTGAAAGCGCTCGTCTGAATTTGCAATATCAGAATTCCAAACAGCCGGAGTCCCAGTCAGTCGCCGTTGCCAATATAACAATGAAATCAATGACGACACACTTCTTATCGTCATTATTAAAAATTGGCTTCTTGGTTTGGCAAAGTAGATTTTTACTTGTCGAACAAAGCCTCTACATCACTCAGCAGAACCATCAAAATGTATCCAGGTAGAGCGAAACTCACCGCCTTAGCCATGGTTTATGGGAGAGACTGGATGTTAGTTTTTCAAGTGCTCGTTGACCCGCCGGGAATTTGGTCCAATGAAACTTGGTACCCATTAAGTACTCTTCACTTTTGATAAGCGGCCGCTGCCTTGCAGGTTTGTAACTTCCGCCTGGTGAGTTCAAGTTGCAATCGAATTATTCTGTAACGATGATGAGCGAGGCGGGTAATTAGAAATCCATTTGCAGAAGTTTAAGTAGGGAAGAAAAAAAAAAAATTTTCCCCTTTTAAAGAAGACAGAAATCATTAAACCAGGCAGAGAGTTCAAATACCGTAATGTCAGTCCGATCTTTCAGCGATACCAAGTGAAATCCACAAGGGCAGAGACCAGTAGGGCCAGGCGAATGGGTCAAACAAACATCAGTCCAATCAGGCTAACAATCCATGGGGCAATCCCAAGCAATCAAAACGGAAGACGATGCAGAAATCCTACACAAACAGCAGGCATAATAACAATGAGAAACCTGGTAAGGCAGGTTAACTGACATATTCGCAATGAGTAAACCTCTGACAGTCGTGTTAAGTAGTGTCAAACAGGAAATGACTGTAGAAGCAGAGGGGAGCAGTGAACAGTCAGTACTCAGGTGAGGGCTCCCTCTGCTGGTTACACACATCAAATCTTTGAGGCATCAATCAGACTATTTTGATAAATTGAACAAATAAACAAAACCGAAAGAAAAGGGTTTGAAAGATGGAAAAAAAAGAAAGCCAAGGTCTGAAACTATTCATATTATTAATCCTCTTCACCCCAAAGGAACTACACCTGAAATGAACACCAGTGAAGGGTTAGTAATAAATAAACATGAATGATCTGAATAAGGGTCACAGCTCAATTAAGGTAGAATAAACATAACTACAAAAGAATAGACTCTAGAACAAAAAAAAGCAGTGAATAAGAGCATTGAACTAATATGCTACACTGCTATTTGTTAGAAAAATGAATACTGGAAGAATGTATGCTAATTTGAAAACAGCTTAGCTGTTCTTAAAATACAACATTGTTAGTTGCTTTCTATAATGCTTGTTGAAGGTTATGTATGTAACTTTTTTTCGGGAAAGATCATAAATGGTTGAAAAGAATCTGATCGGGATATTTGCTTGAATTCAAAGAATTTTGCTGGGGTAAAACTTTAAATGCCATTTACTCTTACGTGAATTCTTGTCAGTTTATTTATATATACATTTATTGAACTGTGGGACTTAAAACAGTGGAGCCAGAATGTCACCCACTTTGCTATTTGGTTTTTGTAGGCCATATTTACATCTATACCTTAAATTTGTCTTTTACATATCAGTATGCTTTAATTAAACACAACCCAGTGCTTTGTTGTTCCGATTATTAATTCGTATAGAATCTTGTATTGTTGTAACAGTATAATTCAAGTATGCCCTGATTTTAGATCGACCAAGATCCTGGCCATTAAAGCTATGGGTAGCCTTGTGATACATGTTTTGAGAGTACCCATTACAGCCCACAAGCGACAGGTAACCTCGCTCAATTCAATACGAACTGAGAGTGGGTGTTCATGAAGTTCTAGTGTGTCTTTCTGGTTTATTTTATTTTTTTTCCTACCCACACAGTCTACCAAGTGACTTCAGCATAACATGTAGTTTTGCCAAGAAGCGGGTGCTTTATCTTGGAGTAATGGGTTTTGCCATGTGGAAGATGTAAGGAGATTTCTTGCCCTGTCATTATACTCTGAGAAAAGGGGAGTGGAATTTTCTAGCATTAATCCACTGATATACGTGGTGGAAAGCGTCTACAAAGGCTTAGAATGAGAAATGCAAAGGTACTGATGAACTTTCTCTCCGCCTTTCATCAAGTTGTGATAAATTGCCCTTTATGGTCACTCAGGTTACTCTGTCAAAGCCAGATTTTGAGAGATCACAGTAAAATAACAAGACATTAGCCCTGTCCCAAAACCTAGTGATCTGCCTACAAAATAAATAGAATTCTAAATGATACTAAGAGCGACGCATGTTTATGTGGACAGAATTATTAAGACTTTCTTTTCTGCATAAATTCTGGCAGACATTTTTATAACATTCCCAGGAAAAAAAAGGAGGAACTGTGCAAAAAAAAGACTAAAAGAATGAAAAAAAGAAAAAATGGGCTTTTCTCAGTATTTGTGAATGTTTTAAATGTACCTTGTGTGTGTGGTGTGTTACAGTAGGGATGGGCGATATGGGCTTAAAACTCGTATCACGATAATTTCTGATATTTACTGCGAT